>NC_035442.2:160186186-160486186 GCF_002127325.2 Helianthus annuus
CTAGGTTTTCAAAAAATGAAAATCAGTAGAGAACGACCGTAAATATATTGTAATTCTATTGGGCATATGAGGAATGACATACTTTTTGTTATGTATTTAAAAGTCAAGTCGGCTTTATTTTTTTGTTAGACCTTGGGGTTTACTCTAACGCCCCGATACATAAGTAGTTAAGGGCGTTTAATACCACTCCCCTAGGCGTTAAGAGCATTAAAAGAGCCATTTGTTAACGTGTTAACATGTGTGAAAGAAACTTGGATGAGAGTATTAAAGATATATATTATTTTACGGGGGTTAATAGGGTGGGAACCATTTTTTGGAGGGGAGTGAAGGAAACGACAAGTGACGTGGTATTAAAGATGCCTATGTGGAATAAAGGGGCATGAGAGTATACCACATGGTCTTATGTGATCTGGCCTGCCCGGGCCGACAAAAACTATATAGTGAAACCAAATACATTAATAATCAAGATCCCGCCGCAACGCGCGGGTTAACGTTAACTCGTAATATACAAAATGTTTCAAAACGTGGTACCGATTATTTCTATATATGATAACTTTTGAAAAAAAAAATATGACAATAATTAATTGCTACCGTTATTATTTATATGTTTTTTGTTGCAACTGTCCAAAAAAAATTAGTTTTGGCAACCTGATATCTCTTATTTTCATATTGTATTTTTTTTAAACTTAGTTTGTACTTATCCTTTCCGTTCAAATGGGACAGAAGTTAAATTATTAGGTTTCACATTTGTAATTAGTTATTTTTTTATTAAGATGCTATCGTTCTATTTGCTCATGTTCAAAATGATCAGAAAAAAACTCAGTTAATTTTGTTTCTAGGAAATCATAATCCTTTTATTTGATTCAATCATTCTAGAAGTTTTAAAACTAAAATATAATATATCATAATCAAATTCACATTTCAAAACCCTCAAAATTCGACCATTCAATAATCACAATTACTCACATGTATAAGCCCATATATAATCTAACCTACTTTTAATAAAGGATTCCAATTAATTCTACGTGAAATTTATAAAGACTTTTTGTTATACACTTAATTTCATATATAATCTAATCTAACTTTTAATAATGTATATATGTGTGGACGCTCGGAGGGCAAAAGTGAAATTGCACTAATTTTAACTTTATTTCACTAAATTTGTGAAAATAACGTTAAAAGCGGCGGACAGTTAATCATGCATCATCATCATGTGGTGACGTTGATAGCAGAAAGACAAAAGGGAACATGCACTAATCGGTCTTTGTCCCGATTACTAAGTGTTACGTGCCTTATGTCCAAAGCTTGATGCAAAACTACTATCGAGTCGGGGGTCTTACTGAAAGCAGCCTCTACATCTTACTCTCCTCAGACCCTAGCTTAGCTTTGCTATTTGTGGGATTTACTGATGATGATGATGATGATTTAGTATATATAATTAGATTTATTCAACCCGTATAATACACGGGATTTATAAAGATATAATATTTTTTATTATTTAGTTTATAAAATTACATTTATCCAACCCGTGTAATATACAAGGTTACAAAATTACATTTATTTAACCCGTGTAATACACAGTGTTTTTAAAGATATACATTTTTTTATTATTTAGTATATATAATTAGATTTATTCAACCCGTACAATACACGGGTTTTTATTATTTGGTATATAAAATACATTTATTCAGTACAATAAATGAGGTTCTTAGAGATATAATTTTTTTATTATTTAATATATAAAATTACATTTATTTAACCCGTATAATAAACGAGACTTTTAAATAATAATTGTTTTAGTTTAGTATATAAAATTACATTTATTCAACCCGTGTAATATACGGGGTTCTAACCTAGTTCTTGTATATACCACAACGACAATTATGTATCATCATTATTTAGTAATTTGTTTTTTACATTAAATTTAACTTTTTATTATTTTTTGTTTTAGAATGTATTATTTAACTTCGAGTTACTAGATTATGTATAGCATTCGAACTTAATATTTAGATTTAATAATTCAAATTGATATTTACATGTAAAATTTAGTTTTAAACAAAAAACATATTCATTAAATACTAAACTCAAAAAAATTAAAATTAGTATTCATTGAATCTCTAATATTTTAGTTTATAATGATATGAGGTTATATTCTCGTGTATTATACGGATTGAGAAATGTAATGTTATATAATTAGTAATAAAGCCAATGAGGTAGTCGTGGAGTGGTTAAGAAAAGAATTGATGTTCGTTATGACCCAGGTTTGATTCTCACTCTCATTATTTTTTGCGGCATCCAGGTGAAGAGCTTATACGGGTGGTGCCGGTTCGACTTGAATGGGAGGCAATGTTTTACCTATTATTCCACTGCCGTGTCTTCGGGCGGGTAGATGTCGGGTTTCCGCTCATATGAGGAGAGGCAAGGGGGTGGCGGCGGTCGAGTAGTCGACCCTGGCCACAGCGCCCGATGTCACGGTGGTTGGCTCGTCGTTCCTTGCCGTTCAAAAAAAATATAATCAGTAATAAAAAAGTTATGTTTTCAAAAAACATATGCACTGTCCGGTTAAATAAACCCGTGTATTATACTAATAGAATAAAATAAAATGTAATTTGTTGACATGTACAGTCGTCAAAATATGTTTAAAAAAGTTACTGCTGACGTGACAGTTAAAAATTTTGTTATTTAATTTTTAAAATATTGTTTTTTTTTTCCAATATCACATTAACTTTAATTTTTAAATACCATCTATTTCATATTATTTAATATATTTTATTTTACCATCCAACCACATTTAATATTGAAAAATATTTAGAAATCACTAACAAAAACAGTTACAAAATTATTATTTTTTAATATTTTATATATAGGTTTATTTAATAAACTAATAATTAAATAAAGCGGTGAAGGTTCACCGATTGGTAACCCCGCCACTGATGAAGGTTACCGATCGGTGAGGAACTAGAAGCGGTGAAGGTTCACTGATGCGGGGAAGGCAATTTGTTAGGGAAAGCCGCCTATTTTTACTTATTATGTTTTTTTAATAAAAATAATAGTTTACCTAATCCAAGATACGTAGACAACCGCCAACGTTTTTGAGAATTAGGTAAACAAATTAGGTAAATTGACGTGACACTGTTTGATTGGGTGAATGGAGAGTTTACCTATTCAAAATAGGTAACCACTCCCTTCACCCTAAGGCTACACGGTATGGGGGTCGGCCCCGGCCCGTCGCGGGTCGGCGACGGTCCAAACACCGTGCCGCCCCCTACCGTCCCCGTCCTCTCCGTCCATATGTTGCCGTTTGCGACGATGCAAAAATAGTGGGTCCACCTCAATTTTTTGACCGTTACAAAATAAAAAAAAAAAACAAAAATACCATAATTGGAAAAATGCCAAACGGTCACTTTTTAAAATATATAAATATAACTTCCATTTTCACTATCAAACACCAAATTAACCTCAACAATTCACCTCTTTCTCATATAATTTTTACACTCCTTTCACTATTCTCTCAACCTTCGTCCACATAATTTTCATGGATCCGTTCAACAACCCGGAGAACCCGAACACTTCGAACAACCCAAATACTCCCAACAATCCGACCCAACCTAATGTTTTTTCGGTTCCGGGATATTATCCAACGCTAGAACCGAACCAATTCTCGCAATATTCATCGAACGCGTTTGCTTCATTCCAACAATCGCCAAACCTATTCGCTCAAATCTCCCAAAATCAAGCCCTTCAACAAATGATGATGCGGGGTGCTTGGAACTTCCCACCCGTTCAACCTCAACCGATCCCCACACCCCCCGTTCAACCTCAACCGATCCCGACCCAATCCAAACCCGAAGACGATGTGGAGATTGTGCCCGAAACCCAACCGCCTAAAGGGAAAGGAAAACGAAACAAAGGCAAACAAGTGGTGGGTGATCAAACGTCGAAACCGAAGGCGATTAAGTGGACCCCAATCGAAGAAGAAGCCTTAGCCAAGGCTTTCATTGGCACTTCCGACAACCCGGTAAAAGGTTCGTACTTTTTTAAAGTTTACATCTTTTTAAAGTTTACATCTTTTTAAAGTTTATATTTTTTAAAGTTTAAATTTTTAAAGTTTAAATTTTTAAAATTTTATTTTTTTTTCTTAACAGTGGGTTTAAATTTTTAAAGTTTATTTTTTGTTTAGGTTTATTAGTTTTTAAGTTTATTTTTTTATTAGGTTTAACAGTTTTAAAGTTTTTATTTTTTTTTTCTTAACAGTAAGTTTTTTTTTTTAATTTTGTTTGTTTTAAAGTTTGTTTTGTTTTTTTAATTTTTTTTGTTTGTTTTTTTTATAGGTAATAACCAACCGGGTGACGGGTTTTGGTCCAAGGTATTGGCCAAGTTTCTCGTCATGATGGACCAAGGCCCGTATAGAGATATCGACTCGGTTTCCTCGAAGTGGCGAAAATTGAACTCGGCCATTAATCGGTTTTGCGAGGAGTATAACAAATTATATACAAGTGACCGTCGTAGCGGGTGGAACGACGAGGATATGTTCAAAATGGCATTGGAAAAGTATAAGCAAAATCATGGTTCCAACTTTCCTCACGTTCGCGCGTGGATGGTTGTAAAAGACGACCCAAAATGGGCGCCCATTCCTAACGAGGTGGCGATGGCGAAACACCAAAAAACATCGGAAACGGGTAGTTTAAGCGCCGGTGGATCGGACGCGAGGTGTCACATAAACTTAAATGATGACGCCGACTATGACGAAGACGAGTATAACGTACGTGAACCCGAGCGTCCACCGGGCCGAGACAAAACAAAGAAGGAGCGGGCCAAGGGAAAAGAAAAGGAAAAGGTGGACCCGAACATGGTTGAGTTTATGGAACACCTAAAAGTGTACAACGACATCTCTGCCCAAAAGACGAAGGCGAAGGAGCGGGCCGTCGAAGAAAAAAGTCGTGCATCGGACGAAAAGTTAAAAGAGAAGGTCCGATTGTCGAATGAGAAAATCCGAATTTCCGATGAAAAAATTCGGCTTAAGGAATGGGAAATAATGAAGATTAATGTCGAGGACGAACCCGAGCCGAAATGTTCGATGTTGAAAAAATTACAACACGACATCATGAAAAAACATCAAATTATTTAACTTTATGTTTATTTTTATTAAGTCTTTTTTTTAAGTTTATGTTTTTTTTATATTTATGTAATGTGGGTTTAATATTAATGAAAATATTTTATTAGTATATTTGTTAAATGTTAAAAAAAAATAGAATACTAAAAAAAATAAAAAAAAACATAAAAAGTGGTGGAGGACTATGACTAGGATCATCCTACCATGCCTTCTAGTTTTGAAGGATGGACCATGAATGTGACGTGGCGCCTACGTAACGGATCATCCTCCAAGGATGGTCCATCACTATACCATGTAGTCTAAGGGTGGAAGATGTGCTCCCCAAATGGGAAGTGGTAAATACTTTCACCACCCAATAATCTCATGACATGTCAACTTCCTCATTCACTCCTCATTTTGCATCAATCACTAAGGGTGTTCAAACAGATGGAGAGTGATAAACAATTTTTTAAAGGGTTGGAGCCCACCATTAACCTCCTCTCTCTCCTCTCTCTCTTCTCTTCCCATATTGGTGAATACTCACGCAATAACCACTCACCGCTCATCGATTTGAGGGTGGCGGCCCCTCACCGTCCGGCAAACATCACTCACCGAAGAGGTCACCGATGGTGCCCTTCCACCCTAATCCTATCATCCAAACATATTTGATTGGTTTTAGTTCCAAAGAATTAAAACTTTGCAATACTTTATTTAAAATTCTTGAGAACTTTACGTTCTAAAATTACAAATTCATGAACCCGACGGCCCAAACTTAAAAATTATTTAGCGATAAGCAACTCATTAATAAAGCCACAGAACATGACGAAGATGATGATGCTGAAGATGATGATCATGATGATGATAGCATTGCATTGGAGCCTACCTTGCTCGATGATAAAACTACCACCACCATATATAATATTCCACTAGAAAACATGCATAGCCATACTCCTATTGAAATCATGTGATCGATTTATTATATGGTTATAATATACATAACATGAATCATGAGATTCTTAATATACAAGTCAAGTTGAGCGTATATGATTTTTTAAATTCAACAAGTTATTAAGTTATTTAGTTGTTCACAAGCGGAAACAAAATAGAAACATAATTTAATCACTTAACCGGTCCCTTTACTTTGTTTGTCAATGTAAAATAACGAGATGACTCTGACCCGCGCGTTGCAGCGGGATGTTGACTCTGATTATCTCTTAGGGGGGTAGGGGTGGTCATCACTTGTACAAATTCTATCACTCACAACATCCAATCAAGTTCCGTCATGTCATCAACTATTATTCCGTCACTCACAACCTTTTTTAGTGGAAATGTTCATCACTCACCACACACTATCATAATCATTAAAAAAAAACTGAACTGCATTGAAACGGTCAAATTTTGAAAAGATTAACGCGTGAAAAATACCACGCGTGGTGAAGTAACGCGTGATCATTTGGGGGTGGCGGTGGTGTTTTGGATTTTATCACTCGTTATAAGTAAACATCACGGGCTAAAATTGCTCCACCCCGGGTCCCCTTGGTATCACTTGAGATGTTAAAATTCTTAGGGCTATTCAAAGCCTTTAATATTTGTTGCATGGATCTGCTTGGATGTGATTTCTGTTGTGCATTCACTATATTAACAGTTCAGAAGTAACAATTCAGAAGTAGTAACTATAGAATACTAATAATATATTAATCTTTTGATTGATGGAAAACGGCGAAAATGCAAAACATCTTTGTAGTATATTTATTATTAGCCCATGGCTTTATAACCTAGTGGCATCTTGGGGATGGGATAAGACTTTGGAACCAATAGTTCCTGAGTTTGATTCCTACAAGGGGGTTTTTTCCCATATTTATTGGGTTTCCTTCTGAATTGGTGTGTAGGCGTTATGCCTAGTGGAGATGGATACGATCGGGTGGTTCCGCTGGTGGCACGATGATACTCCAATAGTCCGTCAGTGATCCAAATTTGTCGTTCAAAAAAAAGTATATTTATTATTAAAATAAATTTATCATAATTTCAATTTATGTGTTTATGTATAAATTGTTATTTCTTTGTCATTTTCTAATTATTTAAATTCTCCAATTACAATTACAATTACAATTAAATTTAATTTAAATAATAATATATGTTCATTTAGATAGTGATGCGACATCACCATATGAGATATCAAAACGTAAAACGCTCTTTTCATTTTGCCTAACCTCCGACCTACATCGTCACACTAAAGCGTTTTACTTCAAGACATTATCATTATTAACGATAATGGGAGTACAATACCCAACATACATTGCCACACTTGTAGGTTTAACATTTCGTGTATGTTTAATGGTTGTACAATCATATTAAGAATATTCTTCCTTGCATACTATGCGGCGGTCAAGGTTTTATTCATTCATGTTCATCAATGAAATTTCTGAAATGGCTTTTGACTTTTCAAATGCCTATTCTCGAGACCACTACCATCTTACATTCTGAAGACATTTTTTTTAATTGCTTAAACAAACCTGCTTCTTATCTCTCACATATAAACAACCTTAGATCTTCAAACGCCGCTTCTCCACAGATCCATTTCTTTCATTCAAACCAAATCAAAAACACACAACCGCAACTTTGTTTATTTGCACAATGAGGATCACAATATCACACATACCATTTCAAATCCATCGAACAACCAATCACAAATTAAACCTTATCATCATTCTTATACACACCGCAATAGTATTACCGGACAAAACAAATTTACTACCAGACTATCTCATCGCTGATATCCAACCAAACTAAATTCTGGATCAAGATCTCGATGAACTCCTATTATTCTTTTCACACTCGGTACCATAAACAAACTTCGCCTACCTTCCAATCGTAAAACACAAACAATCTTTTGTCCCCGCAGCAAAAACAACAATCATCCAACCACTAAAGCATGGCAACCATTGATCCAACGCCCAAACCTACTCGATGTTTTCCATATCTTTTTCTTGAATTTGTTTAGTGGATAGTTTGGTGATTATGTGCGTATGTATGTAGGGGTAAATTATCAACGATGCATTTATTTATTTGTGATGTGTGGCAGTTAATTGATGGGTTAATTTTAAACGATGGGATAGACACATAAACGTGTCGCACTTCATTTTGTGATGTGTGGTAGTTAATTGGTGGGTTAATCTTTATGTGCCTTTTAAAACGCAATGTCTTTTTACTTTTTTTTTTCTTGAAACGACACTTGAAGGATATTTATATTTAAAGGATGTGATTTTTAAATAAAGGGGCATGACCCAAGTTACTAAGGGGTGTGCCTTTTAAATAAATGTAACATAATCCAAGTTGCTAATTGTATAAGGGTATAATGTTCTATTCAATAGAAAATTGTACCTTTAATAAGATGTCTCAATCATTAAGTGCTAAACCAGTAAGAGGTTTGAATCATTAAGGGTCAGTATCAAGGGCGGTTCTTAGTTAGGCTCTGGCAGGGCCACGGCCCGGGCAAGTTTTTCGGCCGTAGTGCTAATTTTTCGCATTTTGATCGAAAATTTTTATATATACTATGTTTGGCCCGGGCTTGCCCGGGCTTTTTTTAGTGCCCGTGTCTTTCGGCCCTGGCACGTTCAATGGGCAAGATCCGCCACTGGTCAGTATAATGCTTAACCATTCAGAGACAAATGTTTGACAAGTTTAGATAAGAAGTCTTAACCATTCAGACTCAGTATAATGTTTAATAATTCAGAGGCGAATGTCTGAACCATTTAGATATCTGGTCGCCAGGGGCCGGGGGGGGGGGGGGCGCCCGACCCCTTGAACTTTTTGCTCAGTAGTGTTATGTATGTACGTTTCGTATAGAATATTTTAGATATATACGTTTTCGACATCCCGGTTTTATAATAAAAAAATTTACTTCTATAGAATTTTTAGGTCCAGTGACTTCCGACCCCCCGATGGAAATTTTCAAGCTTCGCCACGAAACAAACAGTCTGAACCATTAAAAGTTGAAACAAATAGCCTATGTTAAGTAGAGGACAAAAGTAACTCAAAGGTTTAATGACCATCACTCGAGAGCCCATTAAGAGATGAAAAAAATCAGTCTATGTTAAGTAGAGGACAAAGGTAACTCCAAAAATGGCCATCACTCGAGCATGTGATTGATTTCGGGTTAAAAAATTTTTACTTTCACAAACAAAGTAGACAGCGAAGTTGGTTATTTATTGTATACATAGAAAATAGATAGGTTTCTAAATCATGACAATTTTACTTTCAAATTAGAAGTTATTCATAGGTATAAAATCTTAGTCGGATAATTGAGAAAGTTTAAGAAGAACGTAATTACGTGTGAAAAAAAAATTGACAAAACGTTTACAAACAAACCAAAGACTTCCCATTTATAGACAAGGACCATCATAATGGTTAAGTTAAAACTACACAACTCTTCTTGAAATAGTGTGTCATTTAATAATTAAAATCGTTGGCAATTATTCAGTTACATAAACAGGAACTCTGTCAGTATGAAACTCCTACGGTACGAACTAATTCAGTAGCAACTCACTTATCACTAATGACGGATCTGTCAACAATACCTCAACTATTACTAATGACTGGCGTGTAAACAAGAACTCAGTTACTATCGAGTGTAGCTCAAGTTGCCATTGATACACACTTGTTGCTAATATCCCAACTAATTATCTCACTTGCCACCAACAAACGAAGTTAATGATGATCTAAGCTTGGGTGAAACACACTCAAATACAAGATTCAATTAACCAATTATTTGACCCTAGAGGGACCCAACTCCATCTAAGCCGCCCAATATAAACAAATTTGTTGCATCATTTCAATATCACCTTCTTCCCCTAATTTCAATACCAAAAAATTCAAAGCTAACGAAATCAAACTCATCTTGACAATGGAAGCAGAAGCTTCATCGTAAGTTCCCCATTCTCATCTTCTTTCTTTCTTTCTTTCTTTAATTTTATTCCACAAATACTATAATATCAGATAAAAGTGCAACAAAATTCTCACTGCGAAATTTCGTCGAACACCTAGTGGGCATTGTTTTCTCTGTATATTTATCCATAACCCAACTCCTTTCTGATGGTTAGGTTCGAGACCAGTGAGATGCTAGCAAGGTTTTTGGGGTCAACCCCTATGTTGACCGAGTCATGGAACCTCTGTGCACGATCAAACGTCATGGCCCCTCAAGGGTTCTTGATCGATGAAGTGGGTGGTGTTACGTATGTAGCCTTTTCAGGGGTCCAATCGTTGGATGGATTGGAACCCCGTTGCGGGAATCTGGTCCCGCTGTCGGTCGCCTCCGCCGGAGTCTCTCCGGTCTACGGTGGTGCCGACGGTGGGATGTTTTCCGCGTTGCAGAAACAGAGTGATGAAAATTCAGTGATGGTTGATGCTGGTTTGCTTCAACTGTTTTTGAATATTTATCACACACCTGTGTTTCAAAATCAGGTTAGCTTCTTTATTGTAATTCATATTCACTATTTGATTTATTAGTAATCCGTACAAATATTTGAATCTATAGATGTTTGAAATTAAGAAGAAACAGAAACCGGTAGTGTTTACTGGACACTCAATCGGGGGCGCGATCGCCGCGTTGTCATCGCTATGGTTGTTATCGTATTATCAATCGATTTCGTCTCCGCCTTCGGTAATTTGCTTCACCTACGGGTCACCGTTGATCGGGAACGAGCGGCTTTCGAGAGCTATCCACCAGCAACGATGGGGCGGGAACTTTTGCCACTTAGTGTCGAAATTCGACATCATGCCGCGGTTGTTGTTTGCGCCATTGGCTCCGATTACCAACCACCTTAACACGCTGTTGAAGTCTTGGCAGTTGACGATGAATTCGCCTTTCTTGATTCGTGATCTTGGGAATCAGCTTGTGGAGCTTGAGAAATCGGACTTGTTTCGTTTTGTGCTTCATTATGTTGAGGCGACTGCACGGTCGCTGGAGGTGGGTGCGAATTCGTTTGTGCCGTTTGGGAATTTTATGTTTTGTTCGAGTGATGGGGCGGTTTGTGTTGATGAAACTGTTGCGATAGTTAGAATGCTTCATTTGACGTTTGCGTCTAGCTCTCCGAGTTCTAGCATTGATGATCACCTCGAGTATGGAACTTATGTTGAAAAGATTAGCTTGCAGTTTTTGAACCGCAGCGGAGACGAGTTATGTGAGTCTAACACCTACGAAGCCGGAGTTACACTGGCATCACAGTCGGTGTCAACGGGTCAAGTAAGTCACATTCTTGTTCGTTGTGTTTATCTGATTAGTGTTAGTTTTAGAGTTTAGGGTTTAGGGTTTATAGTCAGAGTCGTAAACGATTGTCATTAACATGGTTTTAATTTCTTTAATAGGAACACATGGTTAAACCCATTAAAGATTGCCTAAGGGTCGCTAGGCGAATAGGGCCTACACCGAACCTCAATAGTGCGAAACTAGCTATTGGTTTATCGAAGATAGCGCCACTACGAGCACAGATCGAGTGGTACAAAGCTCTGTGCGACGAATCTGACGACCAACTCGGTTACTACGATTCATTCAAACTAAGAGGCGCATCCAAACGAGACTTTAAAGTTTTGATGAACCGAGTGAAACTTGGTGAGTTTTGGAACAACGTCATCGACATGTTGGAAAAGAATCAACTCCCTCACGACTTCCATAAACGAGCCAAATGGGTATACGCGTCACAATCCTATAAGCTCCTCGTTGAGCCACTAGACATTGCCGAATATTATCGCAGTGGTGAGTACCGTAAAAAGGGACATTATTTGAAACACGGACGAGCACGAAGGTATGAAATCTTTGATAAATGGTGGAGGGAACGAGACATATACGGGGAAAACGGTAACTCTAGCAATAATAGGAGTAAGTTCGCGAGTCTAACACAAGACTCGCGTTTTTGGGCCAAAGTAGAGGAGGCTAGAAATTGGGTGGAGAGTGTAAAGTGTGAGAGGGACCCCCAGGAGCTCACGGTTTTGTGGGCGAATATCGAGAAGTTTGAGCAATACGCGAGGGGTATGGTCGAGCGAAAAGAGGTTTCTATCGACGTTTTGGCCAAAAACTCGAGCTACATGCGGTTGTTGGAAGATCTAAGGATCCTAAGATTGCAATTGCCGTATTTTTCTCCTCAAATTTATGGTGTTTTGGATAGGAAGGTTTTACCATAGATGTACACAATGTTTATGAAAATGGACCTTAGGCCCATAAACTCTTTAGTGTAAAATATGATATGGTCATTGTATTATAAGCATTATTTATCCGATTATTTACCTCATGGGTCGATCATATTTGCTAGCTTGTCTTATGTTTTTTGATTCTATCATGTACTTTTATTTGATGGCTCGCTAATGGTTGGCCAATTGACCGAGACCGTCCACAATAACCTCTAAAAACACCTAAAAACTTGTCTAGTTAGCTGTCATATTATAAAACCACTCATTCTTCAAAAACAACAAAACTCACCCAATAAGGACACTTGAAAAACATCCAAAACCATTGTCGCATCATCACCGCCTTTTTAATTTTTAACCACTTATTTACACTAATCATTCTCTCTATATATTATATATATTAGAAGTACATATGTGCCAACGAGTATACAAGATATAAACTCGGGGTTGACCTGGGAGGTGCAATGATTTGAAATCAGAATGTATTAGCAAACTATATTGTACATGTACCAAAAATCTTATAGTAGTACTTGTTTAGACTCTGGAATTAACTTTTCATTAACACGTCACATAATTAAAGTGAGAAAATACTGGTTTGGACCATCACGCATGAAACCGATTTTTACTTATGCTATGATTAGTTTCTTGTAGTGTATCTTGTAGGATCGATGATGTTCATTCCCCACTTATAGAGCAAATGATGAAATGAACCACCAAGGTAAATTAACAACCCCTTCTTATACATCTCAACATGTTAGCAAAGTGCTAATTATTATGTAAGATCGTAATCGATGATCTGCTTCAAGTCGCGTCACATACTAAAAAATAACAACCAAGTGAATTGTTTGTTAAAGTTATTCTAACATAAAATCCTATGTATAAAATAAAGCTTTGTGTATAATTTCTTAACTAACTAATAAACAAATAATTGTCGTTCTTATTTATAGTTATATGATTCAACTTAAAAACCAAGATTTATAGTTTCTTAGTCAACATGTCAAAATGTTGGTGGGTATATTTTTATGGGGTTTGGTTTTATTTTTATATATTAAAAAAGCTTACAACCCCTCAACCAACACAAAACCACATCGTTTTTTCATTCTTTCAATGAAGTTTTAAAAAACATTAAAACATAGAAAGTTCCGTTGCATATCGGGCTAACCGGAAAATCTTTAGTGGGGGGCGATAGAGGGACCTAATCGAACTTTCAAGGGTGTTCAAGATTTTTGCCTTAATATTATACTAATTTTTTTAGAGAGGGAGGACCCTGTTGGATAGTGTAGGTCGCCCCTGGATATTAGGGTGGTTCGGTTGATCTCAAGGGGTGATAGGAGAAGATCATTTAAAGTCTATAGAGTAATAGTAAATTAGTCTTATTTATAGAGTTTTAGTTGAGTATGATCAGGGGCGGACTTACCCTTTGATCAGGGTGGGCGGCCACATCCCTTAAAAAAATTTAGTGTATATTTTAGGCAAAAAACCCGACCGCACCCCTTGAAAATATGATTGAACACCTCATCCGCACCCCCAACAAATAATTTCTTGGTCTGACACTGTATGATTATATAGAGTTTTTATTTTAGTTAGAAGTTGAGTATGATTATGTTTCCTAGTTTATATAGTTTCTTGTTCTCCAAGTAGTTTTCCTATATAAACCGGTGCTAGGGTTATTTGTTTTCCATTCATTGTAATTTTCTTCTTGACTAATAGAAAAGAGTATCGTTTTTGTTCTTCGTGTGATATCGAAAGATTGGTTTAGAGATTTCTAAAACCAACACTGAAAGTGTCTTCGAACCAGATATTGTGGTGTTTCTCATGGTTATACTTCTTGGTAAGTGATGATAGGGTTAGAACAGATTTAGAGGAGAAGAAGCTAAAGAGAAGGATAATTCACCAAATCTGATCTGATTATTCCTTCATACGTTTAAACATAAATAGATATGCAAGTTACAATCATACCCCTTGCATAATAGAAAATAACAGAAATACCCTCAAACTAGAAATCAAAGTTAAGATACTAAAAAACATAAATAAATAACGTAACAATACTCGTTCCTTAACCCACTTTTTGCCCTCAAAAAGTGATTCAAGGAACTTTGTTTCCATCATCTTCAACCAGCTCATTCGGTGCCGGATCATCATCATCTATCACCTTGAGTATGTAAAGTTGTTTGTTCTTACACTTGTGGCCCGAAACAAACCTTTCGGTACACCAAAAGGGCAAAAACATTCCCCCTTTGCCCTTTTTAATTCAAGTTCATCGCTCGTCAAACGCCTCGAGCTAAGCGTTCCTAGTTTACTTGGCGACACGTTTGGAGTTGGTAGCAATGGAAGTTTTGAAGCGTTAACCGGAGGTGTTATTTTGACATCTTCGGGTTGCAGCCCATCCTCCACAGCGTTGAAACGCTTCATCAAGCATGTGTTGTTGATAGTTTGAATTCTTGCTAACCCATACGCCTCACGTAGTGTTTGAGGCTTGAACATCTTTACCGGCCCTTTTATTTCCGGCTTCAAACCCTTCAAATATAGGCTAACAACATAAGGTTCGCTAACGGTAACCTTGTTAAGCAAACGATCGAAACCTGAATTATATTCTTGTAGACCCTTGGCGTCATCAGTAAGTTGAACGAGAGATGCAATCTTTTCCATAGGGTCTTCAAACATTGCATTCGAAAAACGACTAGATATTGCACTAACATAATCTGCCCATGGAAAGTTCATCACTGTTACCCCTCTTACTTTCATAAAGGACCGGTGCCATTGTATGGCTTCTCCGTCGAGGTGAACAACTGCACATCTCAGCTTGTGGTTATCCGGAGTTTCATCAAGCGCGAAAAAGTGTTCGCAGCGATAGATCCATCCGTCCACATCTTCTCCTGAAAACCGAGGAAACTCAACCTTCCCGACCCGCATAGGCCGAGTACCCGTCCGCGAATCATCGCTAAACAGCCCCTTATCAGGGCCGCCTCCGCTGAAGCTGCCACCGCTTGAATGCTCCTTGAGTGCTCGTAAGATCTCTTCTTGTTGTTTCATCGACTGTTCTTGTTGTTTCAATATGGTGGGTAGGGTTTCTTGGAGATTTGAGATTGCCTTGCCATGTTCCTTGAGAGTGCTGTCAATTTCTTGATTGCGAGTGTTAGTCATGGTAATCAAAAGTAATTCTGACCGGAGATCGGAACGACTCTGATACCCTTGATAGGGTTAGAACAAATTTAGAGGAGAAGAAGCTAAAGAGAAGGATAATTCACCAAATCTGATCTGATTATTCCTTCAAACGTTTAAACATAAATAGATATGCAAGTTACAATCATACCCCTTGCATAATAGAAAGTAACAAAAATACCCTCAAACTAGAAATCAAAGTTAAGATACTAAAAAACATAAATAAATAACGTAACAAGTGAGTAATAAGTAATAACACAAGGTATTAGAGATTATGCATGTAGTGAATTTCTACATGTTGATTTATGAATTGGTATATATAGATAACTTTAATGATTTTACCATTGATACACTATACAAACGAGAAATGTACAATTTTCTATTGTTGTATCATTCTGATAGAGACTGATTCAAGATGGTCAATCTCCCAAGATAGATAACTCTTAGAGGGGATCAAGCTCCAAGAACACAAGATAAAGAAGAAACTATTTTTGCTTCAGTTTTTGCTTAATTCATTTCTACTAAAAATAAACTTTGGATGACTTTCAATAGCCTTACAAATACGATAACTACCCACTAAAGATGTTGAAGTCATGACCCACTATTTAATTAACTAATTAGTAACCAATCAGAAAAAACCTCAAATAAACTAGAAAACTAAGAATCAAAAGACAAGCTTGAACGTGGACTTCATGACTAAAAGGTGGGTTGCATGGATGGGAGTTGTGGTATGGTCGTGGCCCGTATCACATTCGAATATAGCAAGTAAAAGATATAACCATATGATTATACTCATGTGGTTTCCAAGGAGATGTTCTAGTAGTTAAGTGGTATACTTCACAATTAAAATGTTGAAAGTTCATTTTATGTAGCGCGGTGTATTTAGAAAATCTAGAAATATTTTCTGAACAATCAACAAAAGGTTACGGGTAGACCCAGTGGCAAAAGCCATCCACGCCCATGAACGCAGACGACGCTGGTGACCCGACCCGCTCCGTTCCAGAGGAACTTACCGCCCGAAGACCTACTGTGGTAAAACCCTGGCTCAGCATTTTTGCTGGGCGAGACTCAAGCCCATGACCTCCATTTTGAAAAGTAATGCGTCTGCCAAAACACTATAAGGTCACTGTCAAGAATTATTATTGAAAAAATACATATAAATCTACCCCCCCCCCACTGTAAACGTTTGCCCTTATTCGAGACAATATAGCCATTAAGGTTGAAGGATTCTCATCCAATTAGGCTGTAAACGAGCTGAGCGAAGTCGAGTCAGGATGGGCTCGACTTGTTTAAAACCGAGTCAGGTCGAACTGGCTAATTTTTCTTAACGAGCTGAAATGTTGAGCTCGGGCTCAGCTCGCCTAAAGCTCGATCCAACTTATTTATGTTTTCAATTTTGAAAAAATATGGCTGTCAAAGAAAATAAAAATACAATTATCAGTGTTTTTTCTTTTCTATGTAAGATTTTTTGGTTTTTAATTTTTATCATTCAATAAAACTGAATTATATGAATTATCGGTGTTTTTTCAATAAAAATTAGTATATTACTATTTAAAAACTGTGGTTTAAAACAACGTCATTATATTAAATGAATAATTTTGAAAAACTGTGGTTTAAAACAACGTCATTATATTAAATGAATAATTTGTATACATATAAAAAAAATTAAGGCTAAAGTATATTTGAGCTAAATTGTCTAGCCAACGAGCTAGATAATGTGTGAGCCCAGTGGTGGAACTAGAACATCAACTCAGGGGTATCCCAAATTTTTTTTTATCGTGCAATCATAAAATATAAAAAAACGATAATAAATAAATAAAGTAAAACAATTACCTAATAGATTTGTCCTCTTCTTTTTTTCATAGCTTGAAATCGTTCCATCACATCCTCGTCTTTTACTTCACGTAAAAAATCCTTTTCGACCGCACAAACCGTAGCACTGTTCAAAAATTCTTGGCCCATTCGATTGCGTAAATCCGTCTTAACAAGCTTCAATTTCGAAAAACATCTTTCAACGGTTGCGGTTGCAACCGGTACAAGCAAAGCTAACTTAACTACCCGATAAACTAAAGGACAAGAAATATGTGTTCTTGTTTCAACCATAAGACGTGCAAGATCACTTAGGGTAGCCCAGTTGGCCACCGACACCCACCTCTTCCCACAGGTACCGGGTTCGAGTCTTGGAAGTGGCATATGTCGCCCAGGGTAAGAACTCGGCAAGGGGAACTCACCGCGGAGCTAGCTTGGTCGGGTAGCGGCTCCCGGAGTGGGATCACTCCGGCGGTTGGGAGGACCGTGCACTATCCCCCCCATAAGACGCGCAAGATCACCTATTCCATTCAAGTTGTCAAAGTTATCATCATAACTTATTGTGTGACGAAATCGAAACAAATCTGTATTTTCTGTTCGAAATCGAACAAACCTGCCGAAGTTCAAGTGCCGATTATGTACTTCCGTTCGTTCGTTTTTTTGGAGTCGACGTCTCTCATGTCTGTTCGTTCAATGATCTGCCGAAGTGCCACTGATGTTCGTTCAATGTTGTTGGCTCTTTGTTCGTTCACGTCTGTTCGATATCCAATAGTGATTAAACATGCCGCCCAATTGCCCAAATCAATAATCATTCAATTTTGGGCTATTATTTACTTATTTGGGCTTAGCAAATGTGTTACTATTTACTTATTTGGGCTTACCTAATGTGTTATTATTTACTTATTTGGGCTTATCAACATCTTATTATTTTGTAAAATTTTTTTGAGGGGTGTCCTCGTACTTGTTCAGGGGTGTCCTATGTATAAAAATCGAAAAATAAAAAAAAAAATTAACACTACTAGTAAAAAGTTGAGCCGTAGCCCGGGCTACGCCCCACATAACTAAAGGTCCGCCCCTGTGTGAGCCATGAGTCAAGCTTACCTGGGCTTGGGCTTGACTCATATACAAACTGAGCAGAGCCAAGCTGGCTTGCTTAATGACAGGGCCGAATGCTAGCGAGTTTCTTGCGAGCCTCGAATCGAGCTTTTTAAACAACCCTTCATCCAATGATAATCTTGACGTCCAAAAAATGGTAACATAAATTTATGGGGTTTATATCAACTGTCATACATAGAGTGTGCATGGATCGGTTCTTGTGTAGAACTAGGTTTGTTGTGGTTCAATTACAAAATTCGATGCAGTTCAGGTTGGAAATTTGGTGAATGGATATTTAATATATTTATAATTTAATGAAATTATCAATATTAATTAGAATCTTCATGTGGTAAATAAAAGAGAAACTCTTGAGTAGAGGTTCTTAATGACATTTAATTAGTTTTATTAGAGTTTTTAAGTCTCTAATTAAGTGAGTAATTAAGTGACTAATTAAGTGAAACCTTTCACTAATCCTTAAGTCTTGTACAAATAGTAGGCTATGTGCTTTCTTTTGTTACAACAAGAATATGGTATTGCTTGATACATGAAGAATACTAGAAGTAGGGTGAACACTTGAAGACCAACTAGAGAGATGAGTACTCTCTACTTGTTTTTCACCACATGAGTTCAAACACTATAATTACCAGATGTAACCTTGGGCCCGTGAGCCATCTCCGGCAGTACAGACTGCTTCGGCTGTTGTATCCTGGGAGACAGACGCGTTGTCTTTAGTAGAGACGTGAAATCTGTTTTAAGAGAAGCGTGTTGAACACGTGCCTCAACCATAATCGTCAACGTTTTAGTGTGCTCTTTGTTGCAGTCAATGAGTATTTTTCAAGACTCAAGATGATGAATACTCGAGTCTAGGATGCTATCAAGTGCGCGTGAAGGACCTACCAGAGATGCGACTTGAATCAAGATTGGTATATATAATTATATTTTATATTTTTTTTATTTAGTTATTGCAACTGGTATTGTACTATGATATTTACTACGAATAACTAGAGTCTCGTTATCATATATTTTGTAATTATATTTTACAAAAGATGAACCTAATTCCTATAAACTTAAAACAAATTTCGTGAGATTGTTGGTAAAATCTTAAAAACCTTATTTATAAGGATTTTGGGTTTACGAAAGGATTTATAATAGAATAAAAAAAAATTTAGAGGTTATGATCTTTTAAATATTTTTTTTTTGGGAAATATGTATGTAGTACAACTTGTTGTGTTTGGATTTTTTTGAGATTGAGATACAATCTTAAATCCTACACCGTGGTACAAAACGAATAGTTGTGGTTCCAACGTTTGGTTTTGAAACGATTTTGGGAATCGTTAATTTTTCTAACTTTTGTGTTAGATCGGGTTTGTTAGTGTAAACCGTACGTTTTTTTGTAAACATTAAATTCTCTAACATGTGTGTTAGACCGGAATTATTGGTGTAAACCATACGTTTTCTGTAAACGTTAAATTCTCTTAAGTAGAGTTTTTTTATGTCTTTAAATAAGAGTTTTATGTTACTTGGTTAGAGTTTTATGTCTCTAATTAAGTCTCTATTTAAAGTAGACTTTTCATCCACCCATGGATTGATATGAACAAATAAGTCTTCTAATGTTTTTTGTAATCATTTGTCTTCTAACATGTGTGTTAGAAACGTTCATGAAACGCGTTAGTTTGGAAGCAATTTTTAATTGTTTAGTTTCTAACGTGTGTATTAGAAATGACTTATTTATTTGAACCATACATGTGCTTTTTGCAAGTCAAATTAACATTTTGTGAAAATGTTAATATTTCTATCGTGCGCGTTAGAATTTCTTTCATTTTAACATGATTGTTAAAAATGGTTAAAATACAAATGCTTTGAAATGTTTTATGTAAACATTTTATACAAGTAATTTGTTGTAGCATTGATTTTAATGCTTTGTATGATTTAGAAATAAAAAGGTCATACATTGAAGTTGATGTTTGATTGACTTCAAGAATTAAATCACCAAAAAGTGATGGTGTAGTTATGTGGGATTTATCACCAACTTTAATTTGTGATTTCTAAATCCATTTGAGCAAAAATTTAATTACTAATTAAACTTTTCATATGGTGAAACTCTTGAGTAGAGTTTTAATGATGACATTTGATGAGTTTTATTAGAGTTTAAGTATATAATTATTGAGACTCTTCAACTCTTCATATGGTGAAACTCTTGAGTAGAGTTTTAATGATGACATTTGATGAGTTTTATTAGAGTTTAAGTCTATAATTATTGAGACTCTTAACTCTTCATATGGTGAAACTCTTGAGTAGAGTTTTAATGATGACATTTGATGAGTTTTATTAGAGTTTAAGTCTATAATTATTGAGACTCTTAACTCTTCATATGGTGAAACTCTTGAGTAGAGTTTTATTGATGACATTTGATGAGTTTTAATGATGACATTAATGCTTTAATTTGGTCATGTTTTGTATATATAAAATGACTTAAATTTTCTAACACGTGTGTTAGAAAATGTGTATCACGAATACGAGGTTAGAGATTGTTCATAATGAACAGAAATGTTTTATGTAAACATTTAATTGCCTCTGTGTGCATTAAAAATTATGAGAAATGGTTTATTTTATAAACTATATCTTTAGAAAACGTTTTATGTAAACGTTCGATTCTATAATGTGCTTGTTATAACATTTTTTTTTAACATGCGTGTTAGAAAATCTTTAGTACATGTGTAGTAAAACTAAACAATAAAAAAAACCATTTGATATTTTGGGTTTGATCTATGTTTTCATAACCCTAATTGATATTATTAATATTGTATATTGCAAAACTAAGAAACTGTTTTGAATTATTTTTAAAACAAAGTTTTGCATAACACTAATAGTTCAAATGGTTCGCTACTCTTACTAGAAGTAGCATATGGTAAACAAAGTAACAGCCTGGTGGATGTTATTTGGTGAAAAACAACTTGGTGTTGTTGTGAACAAATTTAATTGTTCAAGTTTACTATTTAAATGTAGTATTTGTAACAACTTGGTGTTGTTTTGAGCATAATTGTCCAAGTTTAAAGTTTCAAGATGAAATGAGGAACTTGTGCTTACAAGTGCATGGAGTCTTATTGAGGGAATACCTCAAGACATGCCATGGGACAATATTGTTGAGAAGATTTCGGTCTGATTATAAAGTGTTGAAGATAAAAGCACTTTGCTATTTGATGTCTACATATTGTCCATGCTTCCGTTTAAATTTCAAAAGTGATTGGCACTTATGATTTAGTTTCCAATGTATTTTATTGTTTTGTGTTCAATATCTTCGGATAACACATTCAATTTTTTACAAAGAAATAAATCACTAATGGTTGTGACGTATAAATTATTTTTGTGGAAAATAATTATAACGTCGGTTATACATTGTTTAAAAGAATATGGTTTTAAACGGATAGTACATGAAAATACTTGGACATAAACAACTTGAGAGTTGTTACATTGACTAAAAGTCAAAGACGAAACATCAAATGTATAACCACATCATGAATGAGTAATGAAAGAACGTAGTGAGTATATTGAGATGAAATACACTAACGACATTCATGTCGCATACTTCATTAGAAGTCATTGAAAAATTCACAAGTGTGAATTCTAACATATGAAAGTAAAAGTACTATATGTTATTGTATACCTTTAATAAATCTTGCGAGATTTATAAGTAGATGCGTCTACCACTTGATTATTGTTAGATCTATATGGAGATTTTACCTTCATTTGGAAGAGCATCCTAAATATACATATCTCCTAATGAATAACAATAGATGTGTGCAAATCACTTATGGCAAAATTATGAATGCCATGTTGTTGAGTGTCAATCTAGTTGACTCTATCTCACACATAATAGTGATTGTAAACGAGAAACATTCATCTTGTTGGTGATGAATGTGTTCACAAAGTGACTTGGATTAAGACTTATGTTTAAGTACTTATGAGTCAATGGTAGATTGTTAGAGATCAAAGGTAAACAAGTTATGTTCCTTAAATGAATGATGAAATTTGTGAGACCTTCCTAAATATTGATGTTTTAGGATTATGATTAAGTCTCATTATTTTGTCTTAACAAAGGATGAATGTTGCAAAGTGATATTATGATATCCTTATGGATGTGAAGAATCAGAATGATGCATCTTCTGTTCACATGCTAAAGTATTGTAGTCTAAAGCATGCTAGACTAGTACTTGGTTAATTATGGGTCTTGAAGGAGACTAATTAACTCTAAACATTCAAATGTGTATGAACACAAAAAGAATTTGTGTACAGACAAAATTAAGGGAGAATTTTTCATTTATTATAAGGAAAAGACATGTAACTTTTGAAGAGTTTGTTCGAAAAGCTAATGAGGAGAACTCATTGTCTAAGCTTATTCTAGATGTTGAATTAGAATTATTCTAAGTTGGTGACAAACTTATGACAATGGCATGTGTTGCTTTGGTTAACTCGGAATGCAATATAAGTTGAATTCACACAATGAGGTTGATCTTGTTCAATCATATGTGTATAAATGTCATCATAAATGAAGTTACGGAAATGTTGATCAAATGGCAAGAAATGTGGGGGAGGATCCATTTAGAAACAACCCTATAAGGGTATGTAGAAATGGTTTTCATTACCCCATCTGGATGATATCCTATGACACTTAAATGTGGGGGTGTCTTGCATTTGTATCATAAAAGTTTGTCAATAAGGATTTTGTAATCCAGTCTAACATTGCAAAGAGACGACTATGTGGAGGACATAAAGGTCGTAATGTATAATGGAGATGTGTTTGCCTTAAATGATAAGCGTATCTTACAAAGACATATATTATAACCAGATTCAGATGGCCACTGAGGTTATAGTCTTAGAAGTTGACAATAGGCAAAATTAACTTACGAGTTAAGAACACATCATGACAACTGATCTCAAATACGCAAAGTTATTTGTTAATGTTATGGATCCAACAACCTGAGGGTTTATTAGAGATCAAGTTGTGGAATGAGACCGAAGCCCATGGAAAAAGGGTATGTGAATGACACCTAACTTAGTTGACTGGAGATCCCAAGATCTAAGTTCAATAGGACAACTAACTCATATGCCTAAAGGTGGTCACTGTGGGGGCGTAAATGATATGCATAAGCTAGTATATATGGTTACATACCCCCAAAGTATAAAAGGGTGTTTAAATACGTCCTAGTCTATTCCTATGATATTTAGTGACAAAGAGTGAGGCTAAGCATAATATGTGGTAAATGATTTCGCTAAATCACTATAACCACAATGCTTTTAATGATCTACGGAGAATCACCTATGTTAGAGAGAAGTGTGGTCGCTTTGAATGGAATTGGGGGCACAATTCCTTGAGCTCTCGCAAAACCAGGAAAGTGTTCCACGACCATTATTGGACACGACTATGAGGATATGACCCGGCTAGGGAGAGTCTTGTGTGAAGTGTATTGTCGTCTACACAAACGGCAGACGAGTTCAAAGACATCAAGATCTACTCAGAGCTAGTGGGCTAAGTGCATTTCGTGAGCGAAGGTTCAAAGGGTAACACCTACCTATCGTATGCAAAACTCAACTGTCGAGGTTACATTGGAAATTTTAAGTGTTTTGAACGATCTCCATTCATGTGGGGGATTGTTGGAAATTTGGTTAATGGATATTTAATATATTTATAATTTAATGAAATTATCAATATTAATTAGAATCTTCATGTGGTAAATAAAAGAGAAACTCTTGAGTAGAGGTTCTTAATGACATTTAATTAGTTTTGTTAGAGTTTTTAAGTCTCTAATTAAGTGAGTAATTAAGTGACTAATTAAGTGAAACCTTTCACTAATCTTAAGTCTTGTACAAATAGTAGGCTATGTGCTTTCTTTTGTTACAACAAGAATATGGTATTGCTTGACACATGAAGAATACTAGAAGGAGGATGAACACTTGAAGACCAACTAGAGAGATGAGTACTCTCTACTTGTTTTCCACCACATGAGTTCAAACACTACAATTACTGGATGTAACCTTGGGCCCGTGAGCCATCTCCGGCAGTACAGACTGCTTCGGCTGTTGTACCCTGGGAGACAGACGCGTTGTCTTTAGTAGAGACGTGAAATCTGTTTTAAGGGAAGCGTGTTGAACACGTGCCTCAACCATAATCGTCAACGTTTTAGTGTGCTCTTTGTTGCAGTCAAGGAGTATTTTTCAAGACTCAAGATGATGAATACTCGAGTCTAGGATGCTATCAAGTGCGCGTGAAGGACCTACCAGAGATGCGACTTGAATCAAGATTGGTATATATAATTATATTTTATATTCTTGTTATTTAGTTATTGCAACCGGTATTGTACTATGATATTTCCTACGAATAACGAGAGTCTCGTTATCATATATTTTGTAACTAGGTTAGAACCCCGTGTATTACACGGGTTGAATAAATGTAATTTTATATACTAAATTAAAACAATTATTCTTTAAAAATCTCATTTATTACACGGGTTGAACAAATGTAATTTTATATATTAAATAATAAAAAAATATATCTATAACAACCTCATGTATTGTACTGAATAAATGTAATTTTATATACCAAATAATAAAAACCCGTGTATTGTACGGGTTGAATAAATCTAATTATATATACTAAATAATAAAAAAAGTTATATATTTTTAAAAACACTGTGTATTACACGGGTTAAATAAATGTAATTTTGTAACCTTACTGAGTTTTTTTTCTGATCATTTTGAACATAAGCAAATAGAACGATTTAATAAAAAAATAACTAATTACAAATGTAAAACCCAATAATTTTCTTCTGTCCCATATGAACGGAAAAGATAAGTACAAACTAAATTTAAAAATTATTCGACATAATCATGGCCCAACCGATTGACCGTGTTACGAATGTTTCGTTCAGGAAAAACTTTCATTTAAAAAAAATCAAGAACATAAGTTGGGTTATAGAAACCAAGATATTTGTTTTATCTCTAACTTTTATAATAATAATAATAATAATAATAATAATAATAATAAATGCAATATGAAAATAAGAGATAGAATAATCGATATTTTTTTTTTCATAAAATAAGAGATAAGGGTAAACTAAATAAAAAAGTGTCAATTTGGTAAATAATAATATTAAATATGAAAAGATAGGAAATTACAAATGTAGACATCTTCAATGAATGACACGTGTCCAAAATCAGGTTTCTTTTATTATATAGTATAGATAAATTATATTTTACAAAAGGTGAACCTAATTCATACAGTTCGAAGATGGTACCAGGTATAACTGAAACCGAAACATAACTTTCGAATTTAAAAAAATTGAACAATCATTTATCAGTTTCGTTAAATTATTTTACCGGTTGATCGGTGAATCTGATTTCGATTAGGTTAATCGTGTTTATAAATACGTACACTCAGTTGATAGTAGGTTAATCGTGTTTAGGCTAGGAGTGTGGTTTAAACCCCCTAGGGGCTTTATAGTGCCACGTCAGATGCACATCAGCGTCATGTCACACAAGGGGCTTTAGAGCCTCTCCCTTGAACTTACATGCAATGGTTTAAAGCCCCTGTTAAACAAATTAAAATAAAAAAAGATTTGATTGGTTGAAAAGAACGAGCCCCACCTGCACACCCCTTTAGCGCCCGTAAGTGTGCTGGTGGGCCATCAATGGCGCCCCCTTTTTGATGGGCAGAGGGTGGATGTGGGACGCTAACGGAGGTGATGTGGCTAAGAACAATATACCACACCTGCTTGCCTTATAAATACGTACACTCAATTGATAGTAATGGTGTCGGCAAAAATAATCATTGTATTTTAGTCTAAAAGACTTCAGAACAATCAATTAAATTCTTATAAAAATAAAAATAAAATGATGGGTACTGATCGTCACCCTTTCCGTCATCATGTGCGTCATTAAGATATTAGTTTCAACCCTTTAAAGATTATTTAATGTACAACAAGCTCAAAGCATTTTGAAAAAGTTTACTCTAAGAAAATAGCTAAAACAGAAAAGCTTAAAACAGGTTATAGTGTGTGCGTGTGGATTAAAAGAGCTTAAACCAGTCTCCTTAATTGAAAAAAAAGACATCTAGGCATAAAAACATCTCATAAAAAGAGAAAGCAAGTAAAAGGCACCTAACCCTAATCTATAGTACCATACCCTTGAAACACAACCACATTGTAATAATAACAAACACATGTTAATAACAAGTGTGCTAAGGGTTGAGGGTCGTCTAAATTCACTAATGTGTGACAATAACGAGTGCGTTAAGTCTACCAATCAAATTGTTTTAAAAAAAGCCAAATACGTTTAGCTATTACCAAATCCTTATGTGATAACGGTCACATGTTATTAACAAGTGTGCTAATGGTTGACGGCCGCCCAATATCACTAATATTTGACGCTAATGAATGTGTTAGCAATCAAATTGTTTCAAGTAGCCAAACACGTATAGCTATTACCAAATCCTTAAAAACAACCATCACATAATTTGTGATAAAACGACCACATGTTAATAACAAACGTGCTAACGATTGACGGGTGCCCATTTTCATTGATGTGTGACAATAACCAACCCTTTATGTTTAGCATCAAAATTGGTGTCATATGACCAAACACCCTTAATTTAGCTTCACATACAAGGCATTGTTTGCCATTGCAATTTGAAAGTAATTAAATGATTCGGAATCAAGCAAAGCTATTGCACGATAACCGAACGATAGCTACTTGGAGATTTATAGTCATATAAAGATTAAAG
Organism: Helianthus annuus; assembly: GCF_002127325.2. Lineage (NCBI taxonomy): Eukaryota > Viridiplantae > Streptophyta > Magnoliopsida > Asterales > Asteraceae > Helianthus > Helianthus annuus. The sequence continues at coordinate 160,213,300 of NC_035442.2, forward strand.
CTAATCAATAATCACATATCATCAGAAAAAATAACAAATATAGTCCTTTATTTGTGATATTTATACATCAATGATCTAGCTATAATAATTATAAACAACTAGTATTAAGCCCTACCGCGTTGCGGTGGGGATGTAAAACTGTTTTAAATAGTATCAATGTCACGCCACTGCCAACAATCAGCACGTATTAATGTGAAGAAATTAGATCGTAACTTAAAACATAAAAAATAATAACTAAGTCGACTTAGTACCTGCTCGTTGCGACGAACTTGTTATGTTTAACGGGAAAAAACGACGTAAAAACGTTGAAACATACACGTACGTTGCGTTATGTTAACTCGCAAATTTAGAACGAAGTGTTATGAAACATAATAATGTTGAACCACATATGCACATTGCATCGTGTTAACTCGCAAAAGTTAGAACGAAACATAAAACAAAAAATTTGCGAAATATGATAAGTATAGGGGACCAAAGTTAAAAATAAAAAAAAACGTGAGACTAAATTGCAGAAGATGAAAACTTTTAGGTTAAAAGTGAAAAATTAAATAGTTTGAATTAAAAATGTAAAATCAACTTTTTTTTTGAAAATACCCCTAAACATGGTGTACAAGTGTACAACAATTGATGCATAAATATGTTAGAAATTTATAGTATGTAAATATGAAAAATTTTCTATTATTTTATCTTTTTTTGAACGGCCCCTTTTTTTAACGGCAAATTTCTTTTTATTTTTGTCGGAATTGAACCCAAGACCTCCCTCTTCCAAGGTGTTTAAAGACTTTGCCTTTGCCAATGGACCACCACTCCATTGGTTGATAAGCCCATTTGATTACCGAAATTAAAACTCCTATCATAAATATAAACACGTCGATACAATAATCCGTTTAAATAAAGTAATATGCAGAAAATTGTGTGGTCGATTATATGCTAAACAAATTTTTTTTTCTCTAAATATGGTTTTGTATGCAGAAAATTGTGTGGTCGATTATATGCTAAACAATTTTTTTTCTCTAAATTTGGTTTTCTAAATTATAAACATAAATATAACATTTTCTGCCTAATGCTAGAAAAGGTTACGGTTGCGTAAACAAGAGAATGTCGGGAACCATCGGTTACCTTGTGAATCAAAGTAGTGACGAGTCGAGTATTACGACTACCAGGGGAGAAGCAAAGCTTCGTAGACAGTTTTGCTTCCTCGTCGTTTCTTTCTAGCGCCAGCTCTAGCAATATAGTTGTTTTGTTGAAGAATCTAATTGGATAATTGTTATATTTTTGTAATTCATTATATTTAAATACTACTAAATAAGTGCTATTAAAAATTAGCTTACATCTAATCATAATTCTTAAATTCCTGCCATCATAAAATAAATTAATCAATGAATCAATTCGCCAACAAACCAAATAACGGAACTCAACTTCAGACGATTTAATTTAAGATTACATCGGTATTGTAAGTTCTGAGTGTTATTATGAACGACTTATATCTGCGTTTGTTTTTGCTTATCATATGTACAATTCCAACCATCTATTACTTGTTCTAGTGTAGATGTTGTTTCATAATTTGTTGTTGATTTCTGACCTTGTCTTTATTGAAAATCTTTGAGATCATCTTATCCTTTGAAAACCCTTAAACGTGTTTGACTAGAGTTTAAGTAAGTTCAAATCAACAATAAATAACTTTAATATGAAATCAAAATTTTATTGCATCTTATTATATTGTATCTTCATTATTTATTGTCAATCGTATTCTCTCCCATTTATTATTGTTGTTTCATTTATCCGTTTACTTAGTCTCAGACTACTCGGCGTGGTGGATAAAGACAAAGAGGGTAGGCACTAGGCAGAGCCAGCTGAAGGGTCAGCCAACTAAAGCCCTTACTTTAGGCCACCATTCCTCTAAAGGCCTCCAATTTGAAAAAAAAAATTATGTATTTATTTTGTGTTTTTGGTTTACAGAAGTCACTAGCAAGGAGTTTTTAGGTTACTAAAATGGTTTATAGGAGTAGACATGGTAGGGCTGGAAACACCTTTTAAGGAGGAGTGAAACTTAATTTGAAATTAAAATAATTCATATAATAATAACATCAACATAATCTAGTTATTTTTATAAAACAACAACAACAACAACCATACCCATTAAATCCCACAAATAGCAGAGTTATTTATAGGGTCTGGGGAGGGTGGGATGTAGACAGACATTGCCTCTATCCATAGGGATAAAGATGCTGCTTCCAAAGAGACCCCCGGCTCGAAAACGAACAGCAAACCAACACATCAAGTCAAAGAATATAGAAATAATACAGAAATAGGAAGTCGCCCATACCAAGAAAGTGATCTGAGTGACACAATATATAATATAATGTAAATCATGTATAATAGCATACAACATCAATTGGGCATAAACACAATGTACATCATGTGTAATAGCATACAACGTCACTTGGGCATAAACACAAGAAGGCAATCACCGAAAAAGTCCCTTAAAAATAAACACAATGTACATCATGTTTTATTTTTATAAAAAATCACTATAAAATATAACAATACCACCATATATGTAAAACAATACAAAATAATATCAGTTAAAAACGAGAAAGAACCTCACATTTAGAGTTCGCTTTATGCCTCAAAAAACATTAAGCCGGCCTTGGCATTAGGCAAAGGGGGCTTTGCCCTCCAAAACCTCAAAACCATGGGGTGTTGAGGGGCGTTTTTTGTTTATCAACCCACCAATCAGCATCTTCCATCACCAATCACCTTCTTCCACCGTTGATCACCATCTTCCTTTCCCAGGGCCAACATGCCCCAATGCCCGTGAGAATCTCCAAGCCCTTTTGGGGCAACGCCGGTCCACGCCAAGGAGGCGTTGGTGTGTAGGGCGTGGAGGAAGGGCTCCTCATCACACCGGATAGTCTTAGTCGTCCTTTTCTTTTTAAATAAAAAATGTTATCAAAGTTTTCAGGTATCAAAGTTTTCAGGTGGGACATGAAGAGAGTAAACTTTGTGGGTGAAGAGATACATAGAATGTCAAGATTTTCAGTATCATTATTTGTTAGCCTGTGAATTTAGAATTTTATAACATATTTTATTGGAGGTTAAAGTGTTGCACTGTGCTGTTTTTTACTTCATAATTTATGGATGTTCTTCACAAGTAGTTTGACAATCTTTTTTTTTTTTTTTTGAAGGTTAACTTTTATTGAAAACACAAAGGCACCCTATTTCAAGAAGGAATAGGAACCCGAAAACGAGTACATTTACATTACTTTACAATTACACCATTTCTCCCAATCTAGATTTCCCCGACGCGTCCTGTATTTATACCAAAGAAAACCCAAAGCTTTGACGTCGGATATAATATCCGTCACTTTGACATCTTTATTTGAAAAAATCTTTTCGTTTCGTGCTTTCCATAGTCTCCAGCTCGTGATAATGATAATGCCTTGTAAAACAATCTTCTTTTCACCACTAATACCATAAAGCTCAAATGCCCGAACAATGTCTTTAACAGAAAACGCAAACATCGTAGGAACACGACACCACAAAGAAATACCACGCCACACCCCCGCCGCGATAGCACATCCGGTTAGAATATGATCCATAGACTCTATACCATCATCACACAAGACGCACATATCATCATGAACCATAATGTTCCTCTTTTGCAACGCAATCTTAGTAGGAAGACGATCTAGAAAAGCTCGCCACATAAAAATATTGCATTTAGCCGGGACCCATTTACACCACTTAAAACCGAATCTCTCATCATTACCTTTACCGCGAAGCCACCTTTTTGCCGAAGTAACCGAAAACTGATCAGATTTACTATCGTTCCAGCACCATTCATCCTTCCGCTCTGAAAAGGAAATCTCGGCCAATCGGTTTTCCAGGTCCTGTCGAAGATCCGCCTCCTCCAAAGAGTCAAGAGCCCTTTTCCAGCGCCACTTAATCACAATGCCTTGATCTGTACGTTCACACCGGTTAACGAAGCACTTCTTGTCTGTCTCCAATGCAAACAAACTGGGATAACAATCTTTTAAAGGAGCTTGGCAAAGCCAAGGATCAAGCCAGAACCGAAGATCATTACCATCTCCCAGCCGGCCCTTTAACATGCTTAAAGCTCCCACCCCATCAACTTTGATCTTGCTACAATACGATACGATGTTCTTCCATACCCCGGATACACTATTATTAACCGGAAGAAAACCCCACTTTCGATCCGAGCCGTGAATAGATTCCACCACCTTGCGCCATAAAGCTTTAGTCTCATTAACATACCTCCAACACCACTTCAACAAAAGCGCCTTGTTACATTCATCAAGTCTAGCTAAACCTAGGCCGCCTTCTTCTCTATGAAGCGTAACTTTATCCCAAGCAATCCAAGCCATTTTTCTCACCTCTTCAGACCCACCCCACAGAAAACTTCTCATGAATTGTTCAAGTTTTTTAATGATACTAACCGGGGCCTTAAACAAGGATAAGTAATACGAAGGAAGACTATTCAGAACCGACTTTATCAAAGTGACCCGTCCTCCAATAGAAATGCTATTCACCTTCCATTTGGATAAACGCTTTCTAAACGAATTCACCACTGGATCCCAATGACCAATTGTGTTCATGTTAGCGCCCACCATAATACCCAAGTACGAGAACGGTAGTGCACCGAAATTACACCCCAGTCTAGTTGCCATGTTCTCAACATCACCCTGTCGTCTCCCCACTCCGAATAAAACTGACTTATGGATATTTATTTTAAGACCAGAACATAAATAAAATAACCGCAAAATCCTTTTCATATTAGAAAAATTGAACACCGACCACTCACCCATTAGCATACAGTCGTCTGCATAAAGGAGATGAGAGATAATCGCCCACCCTGGAAGGCGAATACCGTCAAAAACCGCTCGAACAGGCTTTTTTAACCATCTCTGAAAAAGCTTCCATAACAAGAACAAATAAAAACGGGGATAAAGGATCACCTTGGCGTATGCCCTTCTGACAAGAAAACTGAAATGTAGGCGAACCATTAATTAAGATAGACGCCTTAGAAGCGGAGACAATCCCTTTTATCCATTTGCACCAACTAGGAGAAAACCCCAATCGAGTAATGACAGCAAAAAACCCCAGTTTACATTATCGTAAGCCTTTTCGAAGTCAACTTTGAACATAAATAATTCTCGGTCTGTTTTCTTTGCCCAAGAAATAATTTCATTCGTGATCAACGGGCCATCCAATATATATCTACCAGAAAGAAACGCAGATTGGGACTCTGATACAACCAAGTCCATAACCCCTTTAATGCGATTAGCTAACACTTTGGAAACCACCTTAGTAATGCAACCAATTAAACTAATCGGCCGAAAATCTCCAAACTCGGTCGGTTCCACCTTTTTCGGTATCAAAGTAATAAATGATGAACCAGTTCCCGGGCTGAACTGACCAGAATCATAAAACTGCCTCAAAATGTCAACAAAGTCGGCCTCTAAAAGACTCCAAAACTTTTTAATGAATCGGAAATTAAACCCGTCTGGCCCTGGAGCTTTATCGTCTCCACAATTCCACACCGCCTCTTTAATCTCCTCAACCGTAAATGGAACAGAAATCTTCGCGGCAACATCACTAGGCAAACGTTTAAAACTGTCACAGGAAAACCGAGGGCGCATGTTCAGATTTTCAATGAACTTCTTTCTGAAAAAGCACAAGGCCTCTCTTTTAACTATGTTTGAAGAAGTCACCCACTCGCCATCTACCATCAAACCTGGAATACTATTCGCAACCCTCCTCTTATTAATTGCCCCGTGAAAGAACCTAGTGTTATCATCCCCGTCCGTCGCCCACCTACATCTCGCTTTTTGGCGAATATCCTTGTTTCTCAATCTTTCTAACTCGAACATACGTCTCTTAATCTCTTGAAGCGACCATAACTCCTCTTCGCTTAATTCTTTAACCTCCATAGTTGCCTCTAGCTTATTTAATTCTTGATCCAGCGTTCTCTTTTCCTCCAACTCACGGCTCAAACAGGCATCCTTCCAAGTATTAATACCTTAGCGTAAGAGTCTAAATTTTTTCATCAACCGCTCATCCGGAGCTCCATCTACCCTTGCTTTATTTAAAATACCCGCAACCACCTCATAAAAATCATCTCTATCTAACCAAGAATTAAAAAATCGGAATGGTTTCGGACCAAAGTTTCTTGATACAATCTTCAAAATAAGCGGCGAAAGATCTGATTTATCTCTGCACAAAGCTCTGTATTCCGCTAATGGCCACTCCATAAAAAATTCCCAATTAACTAGAATACAATCAATCCGACTTAACTTATTCCTGCGGCAAAAGTGAACTTCCTTCCACGTAACCCCTATTCATGGAGATTCGCCCTATCAATGAAGTCATTAAACTCTTGAGTAGAAGACACATGAAACTTAGAATTTTTCCTTTCCGAACTATCCCTCACAGAGTTAAAATCTCCCGCAACCACCCAATACCCCTCTGTCGTACTCATGCTTTGCTCAATATCATTCCAAACTACCCGCTTAGCTACCGATTGTTGAGGCGCATACACATTCATCAAACATGTCAACACCCCACTCCCCTTAATCGTACCAATAATAAGAAGAGTATTCTGCGACTTCTTAACATCCATGACTGTAAAGAAACCCAGATCCCACATGGTTATCAGACCACCCGAACGACCATTAGCCTCTACACAATCAGATTGAAAATTACCTCTACCCCAAAAGTCCCCAAGATTAAAACCAGAAACATCGCTGCACTGCGTTTCTTGTAAAAAAACACAATTCGCCTCGTTTTGAATCCATAAATTCCTAACCCATGAAGCTTTACCTTGAACTCCCAAACCCCGAATGTTAAGGGAAAACACATTCATGGTTCACCAATTTGAAATCCATCATTATCGATTTGTTCCCTAACCTGCGGACCAAAATCACACAAGTTATCCACCCCCAAAGCTCTACCTAGCTCAACCGTAGCTGTCTCCTCGTTATCAAATTGAATCTGCTTTTGAATCTGGGCCAAAACCTGATCGGAAACACTCTCTTCTACCTCCTCCTCGCGATCTAAATTCTGGCTCTTAGACGAAACCGAAAATGCGCAACTCTTATTCAGGTCAGGAGTACAATAAGCGCCCGAAACCGCATCCACATCACCTTGCACGTCAACATTAGTGTTACTATTTAGAATACCAATCAACCTATCAACTCCAAAATAATCCGAATCCTCCCGCGCACGCTTCTTCGGACGGTCGTTATCACTCGGAGAAACCACTCTACTCCTAAGAGAATTTTTCTTTCTAAACTTCTTTCTCAGAGAATTAGACTTGTCTTTGGCAATCATACTTGGAGTTACACTAGCCGAATTATCAACCGAATTAACAGCCTCACAGTTAACATCATTTTCTTGGACATCGTTTTCCTGATCATCTCAACCAACCTCTCCCATTTCAACCTCAAACCCGTATCCACTAACACAATCATTCCCATCCGATTTGGATTCAGAAGAATCCTCCATCTCACAATCTTCGATCACCTCAATGCAATCCGGAGACCATTCCTCGACGTCCTCATCCACCCAAACCTTGAAAATTTTATCCCTCCAAGACAAAGAAAACCTATCATCAACTCTCGAATCTCGACCACATAGAACCCCAATATAAGTATAAGAAAAATCCTTTTCATCACTCGAATAACATGCCGGTTGAACCACCATACCATAACGTTTACCGACAGCCTCAAAAACCTGATCCACAGCAAGACTAATAGGGACCCCGTGAACTCTCAACCAAGCTATTCTTTCGTACTTTAAAACTTGCCCTGACCATCTCTCCGCAGATTCGAACCATTCAGCCCACACATCCTTGTTGTCCAGAAACGACGTACATTCCTGATCATCGTTAAAGATCAACATCACATTGAACCCACCCCCATACTTTATTTCAGCCGAACACCCTCCACTGGTCTTCAATAGTTCAACAAGAGAACTGAGTACCTTATAGTTCTTAACTCTAACACAAACAGAGAGTTTATGCCAGTCACGATAACCTTCCACACTATCATCAATCTTCAACACCGAATCTAGATTAACTACCACATTCTTGTTGAGAAACGTATCACGATAAGACCTACTATTCTCACCCACACGTGAAGCCACTCCACCCTGATTAGGGTTTGCATGGCCTTCATGTGATGCCTCTTTTTCAGCCATAAACTCGTTCGTCCGATCCAAATTCTTATCTTTATTCCCATCTGAACCCCCTACCACCCGTTCACCATCCACAAACCTAGCCCTAGCAACGAACAACTTATACGAACCCATCCAAACGTCAACCAAATCCGCTTCCAGACGCTTAACATCTTTAACGTTACGAAATGATAAAAACCCAAACTTCTTACCCAACCTGTCAGACTTCCGAGCAATATACGACCCCACATAATCACCAAAACCCTTGAACACATTCAGCAAATCCACCGAAGAACACTTTGGAGGAAGATTCGAAACGAAAGACTTAGTAATTACCTCGTTACTAGGGCGCCGGTGATCTCTGTTGTCCTTACCCTTCCTAGATGGAACGTCATACCACTCATCCACGTTGAAACGGCTGAATCCTCTCATCGAAACCCTAATTCGCCAGAATCGCCTTTCCGAGAAAATCGCACTTCACCTACAATAATTATCAATACTAAAAAAATGAAATAGTTTAGTAGTTTAACAATCGGTAATCTAAAATCTTAGCTAGTGTTTGTTAGGAAGAATGGAATGAAATTTTGAGAGAATTGGAATGTTGATTTCACTCCTTATTTTGTTCGTTTTAACAAGAAAATGAATTGGAATTGAACAAAAACATAAGGAAGGGAATCTACATTCTAATTTCATCCAAATTTAATTCCATTTTGCAAAACAAACACACTTCAATTACAAATGAAATTTCAATTTCTGCGCGAAAATTCTCATTCCAATTCTATTACAATCTATGAAACGAACACTGCCTTAGGCTCTGACAAATATCACTTAGCTTTCTTATTTATATTTGAATTCTTATAACAATTTTTTTTTGTATAATTCTTAGGTAGGTTGAGTTCCTAGTTAAATAATATGCTAAATCTTGTAACATTTAAGTGTTTCTTTGTTAGTTTATTATAGTTATTTAGTACTAACTTATTAGTTGTTGATTTTAGGCAGTACGTATGTAAAATTTGAACTATATGAAGTTAAGAACCAGATAAAAAAACTCTATGAAGTTACAAGTCGAATAAAAAACCGTAAACCTACACTATAAAACCCAAAATATTTATAGGGCTGATGCAATTTGGTAATATAATTTTAATTACCTGATCCGACAATAAATCACTCTTGACAGACATGAAGACTGAAAAATTTAACACATGCATACATATGAAAAAAATTCTTGCATCCGCCACGAGGTTTTAATGGTAGTAAGTCTAACATGTAGATGCCAAAACATGCGTAGTGGTTGGAGGCGTGCCGAACAAAAAGAATAAAGAATCTAACACTTAGAGCATAAAGGTCAAAGTCCAAAATCCAAAACCACCACATTATTCCAAACATCAATCATTCCAAACCCATTTTTTCCTCTAACACTAAATTATTCCAAATCTCCACATCACACCACACTTGTACATTGAAAAACAAAAAAAGAAAGGAATGTGTGTATGCTCACTTAAACAACCAGACCACCAAAGTCAATCTCTCACAACAGGGCGTGGTCCGGAACTGGCCGTCTGCTTTTCGACTTAAGATCTCCTCCAAACCTGTTAATAAATAAATATGTATAGAAAAAAAGAGCGGCTAGGGTTTTATTATGATAAAAGTAAATACACAAAACAAAGATAAGCAAGACTATATATAGAGAAATTGTCTAGAGTGTTAAACAATAAACCCAATACAAAAAGAGCGCACTAACTTTATTATGCTAACACCCCCCCCCCCACTCACAACAGGGCATGGTCCGGAACTGGCCGTCTGCTTATCGACTTAAGATCTCCTCCAAACCTATTAATAAATATATATATATAAAGAAAAAGAGCGGCTAGGGTTTTATTATGATAAAAGTAAATGCACAAAACAAAGATAAGCAAGACTACATATAGAGAAATTGTCTAGGGTTACAAGCTAAAAGAGCTAAACAACAAATCCAATACAAAAAGAGCCCACTAACTTTATTATGCTAACCCCCCCCCCCCAAACTCACCGTGCAACAGTAATAAGCATTGAGACTTTATCACACAAGAAACGAAACCAAGACGTTGACTGAGCCTTGGTAAAAATATCAGCAATCTGCAAAGCTGACTGTCCAAAAAGCTCGCGGCTCGCTCGGATTTAGCTCGGAAAAAGCTCGCTCAATATGCTCGGTTTGAAAGTGAGCCGAGCCGGCTCGGCTCGGTTTGAAAGTGAGCCTAGCTCGCCTCGGTTTGAAAGTGAGCCTAGGTCGGCTCGGCTCGTGACGAGCCAAATTGGCTCGGTTTGGCTCGCTTGGTAGCTCGGCTCGCCTTAGCTCGAATTATTTTACTTATAATATATTTTATTTTTATATACATGTAATATATTACAAAAAAGTGATTATTAGTTACATGTATTTAGGCTTTTAGTTTGATATCTATGACATATTTAATGGTTGATTGTTGTGCTAATGAACAAATATTGTATTTATTAGAAATATAAAACTTATTTTGCGTTGTTGAACGTGATTTTGGCTTGTAATGTATTAGGTTGAACTTATTTTGAACATGTTTTTTAAAGTATTGAATAATATTTTAGAATACTGAATTTTGAGAGCTATCTATTAATTTTTATTTTTAAAATCGAGCCAAACCAAACCAAACCGAGCTAGCTCGGTTTAAAACCAAACCGAGCCCAAGCTTAGATTTTCAGCTCGGTTTCAAAGCTAAGCCGTGCTAGCTCGGTTTATAATCAAGCCGAGCCTGAGCTTGCCCTAGCTCGACTCGGCTCGGCTCGGCTCATGAACAGCCCTAGCTGATGGAACAATGGAAGCGAGATGCTCCCTTTGAAATCAACCAAACCTCCATATTGATGTTGTAATTTTATCATCTAATATTTTAATTTAGCAAACTGCTGGGAGGGAGAAAACGAAAGTTCATGACCAATAATCAATTAACAACAAAGTGGTTAAGTGCTGTTCGTATTTACACACCTTCAACAACCATCTTTCAACTACACTTATTACCAAAATAATTGGACTCTGATTCACACAGTAAAAAAGGTGATAGGGTTTGATGAATACATGCGAAAGCATGTTCATCGTTTAATCTGTCTGGTCTACTTTAGGAAACTGAATGATCCACATGGGCAAATCTGACAGAATGAAATTTACAACACTTGATACTTTTAGTGACGAAACTGATGAGCCGAAAGCAACGACTTTAATGCAACTGTGTGAGTGTGTGACTTTTATTTCTATTTTTTTTACATCTTTATTGGCATATGATGTTGTATTGAAGGGAACATCAAATCTATTTGCCACCTAACTCACTAGATTTCGGTTCTTGATTTTATTGGTTATGGAGTGGGGGTGGGAGGTTGAACTTGATAAAAGTTTGGTGGTTTCTAGCGACGGAAATGATGGGTGTTATTCGTTTTCGGGGTTTTTGGATGAACAAGAAGATGGGTTGAAGCTTGGGCGACAGGCGTACTGTCGGGAAAAGTGTAGGGATTTGTCGGTGAAGAGATCTAGAGGTTCATACCAAAGTTCTATTTTGTCTCGGTGTCAGGTTGAAGGGTGTGATCTTGATCTTTCGTCGGCAAAAGATTACCACCGTCGGCATAGGATTTGTGTTGATCACACGAAAAGCCCGAAAGTTGTTGTTGCTGGGATGGAACGTAGGTTTTGTCAGCAATGTAGCAGGCAAGTTTTTGTTTATACATCATTAGTAGTTTTTCAAACACGGTTACTATAGAAAACTTGGCAATTATGAAAAAAAAAAAAAACAGTCGTAAATATGACTGATTTGCAACTCTAATCATAACGGTCGCAAAATGCCTTTTGAGTCGGAAAAGTGTTTGAAAAATAACTTTTCCGACTGAAAAGGCAGGAGTTCCTGGTTGTCTAGTAGTGATTTTTGTGAAGTCAATCCATTTGATTCATGATCTTGAAGGTTGCATGATCTTTCGGAATTTGACGATCAGAAACGTAGTTGTCGGAGACGCCTCTCCGCGCATAATGCTAGGAGACGTCGGCCACAGTTGGAGGACACAAAGCTCAGTTCAACATGTATGTTCGATACAAAACAAAACAAAACTTTTTTTTTGTTCTGCTATGAGTGAGATTTTACTGGGTATGTTTTTTTACAATATTTTTGGAACTGAACAGATCGAAGAGAACCACATATGGGTTTTCTGATGGACCGGGTTTCCATATCGTCGCGGAATTCAAAACCACAAAGCTCTTCAAGTTTCAAAGGTGGTTTGTCGGACATTTCCTCGTCTATCCATGGAACTACACCTAGAAGGGTTAATCATGATGGTATGTTTCCTCACAAACATGATTTTCTACCTAAAACCTTCATTATATGTCTTAGATCATTAAAAGTTCACAAATCATAACAATAATAATTGAGACATAGTGTTGAGTTTGTGGGGTTAAATATTGGTTTTGACTGGATGAATCGCAACTGAACATGACCCATGCATATATTCATATCAAAGACTTCAACCTCTAATATACGTAACCAGGGGCGGATCTACCCAAAGTCGTGGGTGGGCGGCCACACCCTTTGAAAAAAAAAATTAGTGTATGTTTTAGGCAAAAAACCCGACCGCATCCCATGAAAATATGGTTGAACACCTCATCTGCACCCCTTGAAAAAAATTCATGGGTCTGCCACTGCGTGTAACCCGAAACAAGTCAAATTGTTGACGAACTGTATACGAGTCGACGGGTTGTAATAGTTGACAAGTCGTGATCAAGTTGTAAATATGTTAAACATGTTGGAATAAGTGGGTTAAACACGTTTACAGGTTAATAGGTCACTGTTTAATTAAACGAGCAAAATGTGTTAACCTACACTACCCATTTAATAAATCAGGTTAAGCAAGTCAATTTGAACAATACTTGTTTACTAAGCAAATTAGATATGACAATCTATAACACTGATTATTTTCGTGTCATCAACAACACTAAGATAGGGATGAGCATTTGGTACCGGGTACCGGTATCCACTTTTCCTGTTTTTCGATACCGGTATTTACTGGTAAAACCTCGGTAAATACCAGTACTGTACCGGTATATTTGGTGCCGATACCGGTACCCACTTTTCTCGTTTTTTAGTACCAAACAGGTACCGTGCTCATCCCTACACTAAAAAACAAAGTCTTAAAACTTTATTTTGTCAACAATTTTTCTTCCCTATAAATTATTGAAATCAAGAAAGTTTTAAATCACCTAACGAAGGTTTTTTTTTTTTTTAATATTTAAAGGTCTAGAAGCAATTTCTAGCTCAACTAATGCGATGGAAGTTCATCATTCATTCTCCCTTGAAGGCGCGAGTTCATGGGGTTTTAGAGGTTATGAAGAACCCTCGTCCTTCGATGAGTTCTTACATGGACACGGCATTAGCTTGACACAGGCTGGGATGCAACTCGAGATGCAAAGTACCCATAACACTCAAATACCACCTGATTTCGACTGCTTTTGTTCTAATTAAGCTTGGTTGTTGGTACACGACAAGCCTAGATTCTAATGATGATTTTGGGCGTTAAGACCGGGTGTTAGGTCAAGGATTAATAATGTTTATGTGGCGGAGTAGCCGCTTACGTTTAAGATATGTGTATATTTGTCAAGGGCTAGTAATTGTGTGATGTATTGAATTAACACATGTGTAACTTATTATACTTCTTAAGGTCATGTGAACTTATGGGCCTATGGCCGTAGGTTTATATATCTTCTTGTTGAGTCCTTGGTAGCAATGAAAAAAATGCAATACTTTATTTCGTATATCAGTTGAGTTGAGTTCATTACATTAAATACTACCAAAGATCAACACTAGAAAAACTATAAATTGTAATTTGTGAAAAAAGATGCAGTACCTTCTGACGAGGGGTTTAATTTTTTTTTTTGGTTTTCTTCTGTGTAATCTTTTTTTTTTCTTAAGATAATTAAATGCTATATTTCTACATTTAGTTGCAAAACGCCAAAAAATATACTACAAAAAGTTATTGCTTACAAAACGCTAAAATTAATAAAAAATATTTTTCCTATTTAATATTTTCTCTGTTATTGTATTTTGTCATCTTGGTCTACATAACGCCATTTAAAAAAAAACGTCAAACTTGGAAGATGAGACGTTTATCACACTAAAATTGATAAAGTTGAACAAAACAGTAAATACATAAAGTAACTGAAAAGACGGTTACTTTATTACTATCACTAGCTTATAACCCGTGTGTTACACGGGTTGAATAATTAAAAGTTTAAAATGATATTATTCATAAATTTGTAAAAACTTTTTATAACGAAAATTACAAATAAAAATGAAAAAGTAAAGTTGCACTTGTAATTAAAAAAGGCTGGGACTATCCGGACACCTTGTCCGCCTATTTTCACACTTTTTGAAACCTAGACGCCTCGTATAGCTCTATACGAGGCGTACATGCACTGAATTCGATGGGGTCTTAGAGGGTGTCAGGCACGATGTTTAAGGAACCCTATACGAAGGGTATAGGGCTATACGAGGCGTCCATGTTTGGTTTTTTTTTTTTGGCTGAAATGAGGGGTGTTTTGGTGGGTTTTGGTATGGTTTTTTGGATAGTTTTTGAAGATGTGTTTTTTTGTTGAAATTTTTTTTGGTTTTAAAAAAAGTTTTTTTTCTTTTTTACACTATAAAAAGTTTTTGTTTTTTAAAAATCAACTATTTTAAAAATCGTTCTTTTTTGGTTTTAAAAAAAGTTTTGTTTTTTTTTTGTTTTTTTACACTATAAAAAGTTTTTGTTTTTTTTAAATCAACTATTTTAAAAATCGGCTCTTTAAATATATTATATCGATTAAATATTATATTGTTTTTAACATTTTACTTTTTTAAATATTATTCTTTCGATTAAAATTTTATTTCTTTCAAATATTGTTTCCGTATTATATTCAGGGGGGTTATATTGTTTCCGTATTATATTCAAAACATATTTTGTTGCCATATTATCTAAATTTAAGACAACAATCATTAAGTAACCGAATAACTGAAAACAAACATAAATATGACATATATAAGATAACTTTTTACATCCATAACAAAAATATATAAGATAAGTTTGTACATCCATAATAACAATAAAAACAACAACAGGTCTATGCATCCAAATCCGAATCTGAATCCTGATGCTGCTGCTGCGGCTGGTGCTGCTGATGTGGTGCTCGAACCGGTGGAAGCGGTATCGGGGGTAATCCCTCTCTCTCTCGTCTATCCTGCTCCGCCCGTACCAGCCAACCTACCAAATCGTTGAGCCTGTCAAGCTCGGCTCGTACATCCGGATGTAGCGCAGCTCCTGGGGCACGACCTCGAATAACGTGACGTGGAAACTGAGGTGCCCCGGTAAGTGGCGGTGGCTGTGGCTCCGCTGCACCGTCTAGATCCTCCGGAGGGTCCTCCACGGGCACTACATCAGCAGGATCTGCAGGAGGATGAACGGGCTCGAAATGCTCTGGTAGGGCCTCCTCTATCCATACGCCCCCTTCGCAGTTTTTAAACAGCGGGCCAACGTGGAACCTCTTGATAACCCTCATCCCCCACAGCGACGGCATACCCATCCGCGTCGGCATGATTGCCGGTGTCCGTAGATGTGGGTCCTGGTGTGGTACGAGGCCCAATGAACGGGCAATGACGGTCACGTACGCCCCGCCATACAAAAATCCGCGCTCCTGCCGGTGATGGGCGGAGGCGTAGTACTGGGCTAGACCGTGTGCTAGCGTGCACGGCCTCCTATACAACAAACAGTAAAGGAAAAAAAGATCTGTGGTCGTACACCACTCACGGCTGTAGCCGCACGCCGAAATAGAAGTAGCAAGCAAATGGTGCAGATACCTGCAGATAGTGTTAGCGAAATACAAAAACAAAGATTAATAAACAGTGCATATAATCACAATAATTGCCATAATAAACGTACATACCTGTATAGTGGGTCCCGAACAAACGACACCCTCCCCTTCGACTTCTCGTGCTCCCAATGATCCGCCCCCGCAATCACCTGCCAAAACCCTACAAGAGTGGGTTTTTCAACCACCACTAGCCCCACTGTGTAAATCTCAGTCTCGATCTCCTCCTGCATGTATAAACCACAATGCACCGCAAACTCTGCTAGCGTCATCGAACGCATAACGCCAGCAAGCCTGAAAGAAACCTCAGGCGGATGGGGAGCACCTGGGTACGGAAGCTGCACTGGCTCCCCAGGAGGGTGAAATGTGAATGACGAAAGGAACTCGACCAGCAGCTCCCTGTAGGTCGGCGTGTGCGCCAAATCAAAAAGACGATGCCACGGCGAATCGACAGGTATAAACCGACGCACTCTCGGCGTCTCAGCAATCTCATCCATCGCATCCTAGTCGATCGATGCATGCGATCCAACGTGCATCCTCCTAAGCTTCTGGCAATGACTGGCGGCCTCGGTGCCGTGGGGAAACTCTAGATATGGATGCCCCTGCAGCGTATCCACAGGCGGTCGCTGTCTCCGTCGTGGACCCTGCTGAACCGGCTCTAAGTGAATGTCATGGCCCGGCATCAAATCGTCCTCCATAATAAATATTGTATACGTATAAAAACAATAATAAATAAAACAATAATAAATAAATAATTAATTAAATAATAATAATTAATAAATAATAATAATATTAACAATAATTAATAATAATAATAATAATAATATTAATAATATTTAATAACAATAATAATAATGTTTTTAATAATAATAATTAATAAATAATAATAATATTAACAATAATTAATAATAATAATAATAATAATAATAATATTAATAATAATAACAATAATAATAATAACAAAAAAAAATCAGAGCCTCGTATAGCCCTCGTATAGGGCTATACTCGGCGTCCTGTTCTAATAATAATAATATTTAATAATATAATTAATAAATAATAATAATAATAATAACAATAATAATAATTAATAATAATAATAACAATAAACAATAATAACAATAATAATAATAACAAAAAAAAAAAAATTCAGAGCCTCGTATAGCCCTCGTATAGGGCTATACTCGGCGTCCTGTTCTACATGTTCATCTTCAACCTTATACTCAAACCCCCAAAACCCAACAAAATTCAAATTTTAGGGCAAACCTACGGTCTAAAGGCATAAACGAGACAAAAATACTTAACTACGGGATGAAATACGTACCTGTGATGCTTCAAATCTTCAAAAATACGGTTGAAAATACGTACGAGGCGTATAGATCAGTGCTCAGCGTATGTGTGTGTTTTTTTGTTTGGGTGTGTGATCTGTGTCGTCTAGCCCCCCCCCCCCCCCCGAGTTATACGAAGCCTAGACGCCTCGTATAGAGCTATACGAGACGTCTATGCTTTTTGTTAAATGACTTTTTTGCCCCTGTATAGCCCTCAGTATAGCCTTTTTTCAGGGGCAAAATGGTAATTAACCAAACCAAAAAGATATTTCTGGAATGGTTAATTACCATTTTGCCCCTGAATAATGCCTATACTGGAGGGCTAAACAGGGGCAAAATGGTCATTTACAAAAACGTTTTTAATAATAAAAAAAGGAAAAGGTGTTAAAGTTGCCGCCTCAGTTGTACTCCTCGTACAGAGCTGTACGCGTCGTATAGGCCTTCAAATTACCTTTGAGCCCCTATTAAATGGCTATACTGGGGACTTTCAGGGGTAAAATAGTAATTAACAAAAACTATTTTCAAAATTCAAATTTAAAATAAAAGAATTGTTACCACTCAAATAGACGACCCGTACAGGTCTATACGAAGCGTCCATGTTCAAAAAATTCAAATTTTGAAATTCAGATATTCAAAATTTAAATTTTCAAAAACCCGCTCAAATATACGCTCAGTATAGCCCTATACGAGGCGTCTGGTTTAAGTAAAATTACTTTTTAGCCCCTGAAATAAGCCTAGATTGGGGGCATATCAGGGGCTAAATGGTCTTTTGTGCAACAATATACGAGGCGTCTAGTTCTATACGAGTCGTATAGTTTTATTTTTTGTAGAAAATTATAGAAAAATACTATTAATTACAAAAAAATACTATTAATTACAAAAAAATAGTATTAATAACAAAAAAATACTATTAATTACAAAAAAAATAGTATTAATTACAAAAAAATACTATTAATTACAAAAAAATACTATTAATTACAAAAAAATACTATTAATTACAATAAAATACTATTAATTACAATAAAATTCTATTAATTACAATAAAATACTATTAATTACAAAAATCATTCTTCCGTGTAACTATCTATGTAATTAAGACTGGGGTTTGATCTTGGCCGAGGATTCATTATCGATGTATACCATTCTAGACGTGGCAAGTACATATCTTCCCATTGTTCTGTATGGGGTCTTCGGTGGGTCAACCATAGCCCGTGTGCTGGTGGCATAGGATAATCCCCTTCCAGCTTAACATGTATGAAGTGGTTCTCGTTAACATGTGTAAGCGTTATGAATAATGGTTGTTGATTAGCCGGAGGACTTAGTATTGGGAAGTAAGTGGAACTCGCACCCATGGTTGTCGTTAACAGGTGCACCCCGATACCGTACGTTTGTGCAATAAGAAGTCCTGCAAAGGGGATGTCCATCCAGTGATTCTCCCCACAACCGGCCACTGAATCCCAAATTAGGCCCTGACGATGCGTGTAAAAATAACCTTGAGCCCATGCTTCAAATATTGGGAACCAGATCGATTCGTTCTGATCCATTTCTTGGACAAGGTCCCTCCTAATAAGCCCCCATGAACTCTGATCCATCCCTAAGCCCACAGCCACAGACCGAAACCCACAATGACCGTCCTGCATCACATCTCGTATGCACGAGACGTACGGATGGAACACTGGCGGAATGTCAGACTTAAACCGTTCGATGATTCCCACGTACTCGTCCCCAATGATTAAAGGAAAACCGTGATCATCTCGTGTCTCTTTCTTCTTAGAACTCTTTGAACGGCTTAGGGTCGCTTTGGGTTTTTGGGACCTTATAACCGACTGTTGTGAGGCCTGAGACGGAACGTACGAGCTGTGGCGAGGTTTATCGTACTTACTTTGTCGTGAACCTTCAAAGCACGTGTTTGCATCACCGAAGGAGCTTCTCCTCAATTCTTCATCTATACGAGAGGCCTCGTCCAACCTTTCTTGTACCTGCTTTGTTGTTGGTCGGCCACGAGTATTTTGTTGGACAACCGGTGGTTTCTTGGTAGATTTCGTTGGAGTCAACACCGCTTTAATCTTTGAAAGCAGGCTTTTTTGCTGAGCTGGGGGGTGCGACTGTAATTGTTGTCTAACAACATCTAGCTCTTCGACCACGTCAAGGGAGTCGTCTATCAATTTACAACTTTGGAAGTTAAGTTTCCGCCAGAAGACGTCTATGTCTTCGAGTTGAATCGGACGCTCTGCACGGTTAAAAACAATATTGTTTAAGTAAAATGAAAAAAGGAAATATATCACACAAGTGTTGTACGTTTAACAATTATTACCTTCACGCATGTACTTTTCTATCCTACAAGCACAGGGCAACCCACAGCTGTGCCACATTTGGCAACCACATGATGAATTAAAGCGCTCCAAGACATCTAGCTTCCTAATTGCCTCTCCATGCAACAAGTCAAGGGCTTTGTGGGATACTTTTCCAAGTAGGTGTTGAAACATCGGGTGTTTGTGGTGTTTCATTGTTTTTTCGATGCTTTCTCGAAAAGTCTTCCTTATTTCACCGAACTGTGTCTCAACTATATCCCGGACACAACCAACTACACGGTCCAGCGAGCTCCTATCTTCGACGTATCTCTTTAAGTTGGCATGTTGGCTCTCAACTATGTTAGTACGATTACCAAAGTTGCGCCTCTTATCAGTCCACGCAAAGACAAACATCTCCTTATAGTCTTTTAGCCAGTTATCGTACACGTATTTGAAGACTCCTAAAAAGTAAAAATAATTTAATAAAATTTGCATAGGTGAGTCGTATGTTATTAGAAAAACTTACTAGAACGTTTGCACTCCACAAGTCGCTTTCGCATGTTGCGCAAGTGGTAGTCGTAGATGGGTATGGATGGAGACTCAATCAATGTCCCCCAGAATGACATAAATTTCTTCCAGTCGTCGTCTGTGAAGGCACCCTTGCAGTGCTTCATAACATTCTGTTGTATGTGCCACCTGCAAAGAAGCCTGGAGGCGTCTGGAAATACTTTAGCACACGCGCCCATAAGGGCTAGGTCTCTATCCGTTAAAATCACACGTGGCTCCATACATTCATCCAACATTGACTTAACCCTCTCAAGCACCCACACAAAGTTATCACCCCGTTCTTTACTAACAACGGCATGCGCGATAATAAACGATTTGTTGGTAGGCGTCATACCAACAATCTGGATAAAGGGCATATTGTATATGTTTGTCTTGTACGTTGCATCGGTCATCATGACGTGGGGGAATGCACGCCACATGACTCTCGAGTCCTGATGAAGAAAGAAGATCTCTGTTACGATCTCTGTTCCGGGTTCTTCCCGTGTCTCGTAAATAAAGTCGTTGTTTATCAGCACATTTTCTAGTGACTACATGGGAGTCAATCCTTGTCTTTGTTCGGCTCTAATCTTCGCTACAACGTTTTGAACGTCTTTCTGAACATGAAACCTGTCGGGGTCCTGCTTCCTTATCGTTTGAAATATTTTGCGCGGCTCCATGTTTTGAGCTGTCAGCTGCTCGATCAGTTTCATTTCGCTTGGAGTAAACCTTCGCACAAACGCGTGGGCCGACAGGTCCTCACAAAGTTCGTGGTTATGTTCAATTGTTCCGTCTTTTATCTCCCAGGTTTCATACGGGTGGTTTCGGACAGCCAGCAGGTAAAACGGGCAACCGGTTTTTTTGCTTCCAGCTTTTCTAAGTGTTGCTGTACTCTGGTGCTCACCACCACGATCACATTCAAGCCATACCCTCCCGGTTCTTCCCCCGATTTTCTTTGATCGACGGGTGACAATAACGAAACCATCCGCATTTGCTATTTCTTGTATCCGTTTCTTTAGTTCATCTAAGGAGTTGAAAACCTGTAACATCGACAATATTAATAATAATAATAATAATAATAATGATAATAATAATATAATAATAATAATAATAATAAAAATAATAATAAAAATAATAATAATAAAAATATTAATAATAAAATAGTAATTTATACCGTCTTTTTTAAGTACAGACTGTCCAGAATGGGAGGTGCTTCACCACCATATCTACCATATCCACCATAACCACCATATCCTCCAACGTCCGAATTGTTTTGATGAACGTAAGGAGTGCCCGGGGAAATGAATTGCTGATGATCACCGTCTCCTCCGTATCCACCGTATCCCCCGTATCCACCGTATCCACCATATCCACTGTCTCCTCCGTATCCACCGTCTCCTCCGTATCCACGGTCTCCTCCGTATCCACCGTCTCCTCCGTATCCACCGTCTCCTCCGTATCCACCGTCTCCTCCGTATCCACTAGCATGGTATGAGTCATCTACAGGGGCTGTTTCATCAACAGGAGGATGCTTGTTCAAATCTAGAAACGGGCTGTTTTGTTTTCCTTGTATACTAGACACAACCTCCTCTTGCTCATTAGAATCGGGAACGCCAGACTCCTCCAAAATAGACAACCGTATCATCATTAGTAAATAATAAACTAAAACAACAAGTAATTAAAACATTTACGCTAATAACTGTTACCGGAACGCTTTCGTGCCCCCACTTTTCGCTAGAATACTGCCCGAAGATATAGTTGCCGTCCCAATATTGTGACATTTCAACACTCCGGGATGATAATAACGCAAAGACAAATAAAAGAAGAAACAGAATGTGAGTGTTTGTTTGTTGAATGCTCGGATGTGGACCAAGAACGCACTGTAGGTTGCATTTTATGTGAGCTAAAGACGCCTCGTATAGGTCTTTACTCCCCGTATGCCTTTAAGTCATGTCGGGCATCATAGTCAAATCGGTCAGTCCAAGACGCCTCGTATAGACCTATACGAGGCGTCTAAGTACCTTCGTATTGACCCCTCGTACAGGGCTAGACTCCCCGTATAAGTTGACTGATGTGACGTTGTACGAGGTGCAGAAGCTGGTCGGGAAAAGCAAACCTAGACGCCTCGTATAGGGCTATACGAGGCGTCTACAAGGGTGTGGATTTAGGGAATAAGGTGTGTGAATATGTACACCCTTAAAAAATATCCGAATTCACAAAACCGCATTTACGGATTTGGACAAAACTACAAATGGATCTTTCAAATTATGACTTCCTCTTAAAATACTAAACTCAACCATGAAAGAATATTGTAATTAATTGTATTTTTGTCAAGAAGAATTGAATTATATTATTTAACACCAATGAATATAAGTTACAGAAAATGCTAAGTGAATATTAAAAAAGCAACATTATACAAATAAAATTAAAAGAATACTTAATCAGTATGTCACTTCCCATTACACACCAAAGATTGCTTCTACGTTGTTTGATCAACCTTTGTAAATTAATAAAAGCCTCTACTTGTGTTCTGTATGCCACTTCCCATTCCACCTGATTAAGCATCCGCTTCAAGCCCACTGCACTTATGCACTCATTCTTGTTGAAACATTGCTTCTACGTTGTTTGACTGAGAAATTCTTTCCATTTGAGCTTACATTTAAATGACTATTGTTATCCATCCCCAAATCTTTTTGCTGATGCGATAACAAAGTATCGAACAGGATTGCATGAACACTCAACCCTAATTACACGACAAAGAGAAAAACAAAGTATCCTTCAAGAGGTGACAAAGTGGTAAGTGAATATAGTTTCGACTGGTATTTTTCCGATAACCCCTTTGAAGGTCACATGCCAACGTAAGTTACGTTTGACTTGACCCCATTGGGTAGCATGGTATTGGTGGGTCTGTGAATATACTGGTAATGGGTTCTCACGGTCACAACAAAAAATTGAAACAAAGTTATCATTTTATGCAATTACCACTTACTATAAAACTGTGATAAAACCTCTTTTTTGGTTTCAGTAGAGCATGATGAAATTGCAACTTTTAACATAAAGTTTAGCTTTTAACTATTGGTCTAAGTTATCTTAATCACCATTCAAGAAAGATTTCAAAGAATCCAAAATAACCTTATGGACCTAATCAAAATCAACATCAAAACTTTCTCTGTTTTTTTTTATATTGAGCAAACAACTTAAACAACTTATATACTTTCCCAAAAAAAATTATGTTTCAAAATGTGTTGGGAGTTTACCATTTCCTTGTGTTAGAGATCCTTAGATCCAGACTTGATTTTGCAATACGAAATGATAAGATCCTGGTCACTTGAAAGCACTATTATGTGATAGCATGTAAGAGTCTTCATATTTATTTGATCATGTTCTAAATATTCAACCAAAATCATCGATCTACATGAAAATGCATGTAGAAATGAACATAAATCATCGAGCATCGTCTATATCATAACCTAATCAAAATTCATGAAACAAACAACAACCGAAAGAGTAAACAACCCAATCAAACACCAAAAGTCAACCTAGTTCTCAATTTCCTCAAAAAGTTAAAAGTCAACACAATCAAGTTGCATGTTCACCTGACAACCCGAACTTTCAAGGTTTGTAACTTTTAAATCTCGTGATCTTAACTCCTCGTTATTCCTCTTTCAAGTGTTTTATTTTACGTTCCGTGCTCGTGTGTAACTGTATAATTATGTTTTGGGCTGCAATAGTATTGGGCCACACCATTAGAATTCAGTTAGTTTAAAAATCGGCCCACTATGATAATCAATTACCTCTTATTGTGATAGTTCAATTTACTTGGGCTTGAGCCCATATCGGCCAAATAGGAACCGCTCCAAATACCTATATCTATATATCTATTAGTATACATATTATATGATTGCACGTAACTTCTTAATTAGCCAAAACTCAAAAGTACAAAACCCTAAAGCAAAGCATTACCCCTCATTACTTTTCCCCTCCTTCATTGCTCGACACTAGCTTTTCCCCTCGAAGACATCAGCCTATTGATCGAATCTTGTGGGTTAGTAAATACATGTTTATATTTTAAATTGATTATTGTGTTTATGCATGTTATGTGATTGATCTTAAACGTGAGGAAAATTATGTTATGTTCTTGCATGATTAATTAATGTTTAGGATGCATGATATTGAATATGCTAGTTGATTGTGTCTTGTGTGAGTTATTGCTTATGAAAATCATGCGGATATGGATTCTGTGATGACGACTTCTTAATAATTTCTTTGATTGCGTATGAGTGTTTAATAAACGGATTAGGGTCCATGTTAGTATTAACTATGTAGGATGAAACGGATCAGAATCGCATCGGTGCAAATAAATGATGTTATTATGTGAGTAGGAACATGATCTTGAAATTTATATTAGGATTGATTGGGTTCCGGTGACACCAGAAAATATGTAAACACTGATGTTGGGCTATGGGTGTTCGGGGGAACAGTCACATATCCACAGCGGGCTGGGCTCAGGGATTAGGCTTTTGGACTGGGTAACAACATTAAACCACTTATTGTTTGGGTTATGTGAAAGTTGGGCCACATAAATAAAACTGGAACATTTAAAGTGGGATCACATGTCACATACTCAACTTGGGCTGCATGTAAACTGATCAAGAATTGGGCTTCATACCATTAATCAGACCAACGAATAACAGGCCCACCCCAACATCATCTGGGCCACATACCCACACGCTGGATCACATGGTTCGTTTGATGGTTACATTGGGCTTTATGTGTGAGTTGGTCCGCAGGCCGGCTAATAATTCTCGGGTGGGAATTGGGTCGCACGGGTTAAGTGGGCTGGTGACTTATGGATGTGGTTTAAAAACATGAAGCTGTTTAGTGTATTGGGCCAGCCTAAACACGGGTCAAATCACATATAGTTTGGACATAGGTTCTTAGTTTGGGGCCACGGATAGTAAACCGGACCTAGGCGGGCCGAGAGGTTATAAGAACCATAATCATAAGTTGGATATTATAGATAATATGTGTTGAATATGTGAGCCAAAGTCTCTAGTGCCATTCTGTTATGTGAATAATTTATGATGTGTCATAATGCTAAAAGTAATTGTGAACTAAACCACTTGTGATATAGTTTGATAAGAACTTGTATTGTGAGACTCAACTGATTGCTATGATATGTGAAATAACATAAGTGCTGTTATCTGTAACCTGTATGATAAATGCAAGGAACACATATTTTACGTGTACATGAAATTGACTAACTCTGGTAACCACAATAGGGATTAATTAACCAACTGTGAACGTAAACGAATACCTATTCTTACCGAGCAAACCTAAGGTGAGTTCATTACTTTTGAGCGTGCGTCCCGGTGGTTGGGACAGTCAGTGGGTATCCCGGGGAGGGATAAGTCTTTTGGGTAAAACTTGGATGTTGGATAATAATCTCACCCTATCATTCTTAAGTCCCATCTTTTGTTACCGGGGAGGTAGCGGGGTATTAGTTGGTAGCGCTACTTAGGTTTGGCACCCTCACACCGTACCGGGGAGGACGGTTGTGAACTAATGACCCAGTCATGCCCAGTGTTTTGATAGGAGCACTGGGGAATGGGCAAAACATACATCAGGAGCCGTCTTGTTCAGTATCGAGATATTATCAACATTACTTTTGAATTTAAATTCAATGGATTAACTAAACACTTGGTAACCAACGTTTTCGTAAAACTATGAACTCACCAGCGTTGTCTGACACACTTGTTACATGCTCGCAGGTCGTTAGGTATCTTGGATTTGTGAACTTGCTGTCTGGAGTAGCAGGAGTGGTCATGGGTTGATTGGAGGGATTTACGTGATTGGATTCTTGATACTATACATTGGTTTTAAACAATTTGACTTTGTTTTATTATTGCTTCCGCTGAACATATTGGTTTTTATTTAAACTTGTTGATGGTATTTTGTAAATGATTGAGAACTTTATTTAGAAACTTGTATGGGTTCAATGTAATTAGTGGTTCATTATTGGTACGTCACACGCCTATCAGGGTCACTCCCTAGGTGGTATTTTGGGGGTGTGACAGTTTGGTATCAGAGCCACTGGTTATAGTGAACTTGGTTTTAAAACGTTTTCATAAAACCAGACTATAACCGAACAGATCCGAAATCGACCATGACACTCAGCTCCAGACTGCAAGGTTCGTTTCTTGTTTACTATTGCATAGCATATCTTGTGTTTGCTTATGAATGATATTACACGTGAATGCACACTTGGCACTACAGTATGAGTTCCTTTGTTACCAACCCATGTTACGTGTTTTGAGAGTGTGACGCTTCTTGAACTTTCATGATCTGTATTATGATGTCGTATGTCTTATTGCTCAAATTTGGGGAACCTTTTAACACGAATTGAGAGGAGCTGAGATAAACATGCAAATTGGATTATTATTATGGGTGCACACATAATAATAATGTGGCGTGCATGTGAATCCCAGTGAAACTTGACGAGTGCAAAAGGGGTTCCGCTCTGTTAAATGACATTATGTTAGAACTCAGTAGTCTATGGGAGATCATAGTAATGCTTGACTCCTACTTGAACTTGCCCTTAAATCCTCCCTTTTCTTGTATAGAATCATGAGTGGACGTGGAGGAGGCCGAGGTGGTGGACGTGGCCACATTGCTATGACGCAGGCCAAATTAACCAACTTGATCAACACTCGTGTAGTTGAAGCCCTAGCAGCTTACCAGACTGGTACGATATGTGCCAATTACTTTCTATCCTTGTGTCGTATGCTCGAATCTTACCTGTGCATTGTACGTTCTTTCGTTTTAGGTTAACCTGCGAATCAAAACAATCCACCTGCTCCACCTGCTTGTACGTTCAAGATGTTCATGGATTGTAAGCCACAGACCTTCAGTGGGACTGAAGGGGCTGTAGGACTTCTGCAATGGTTTGAGAAGGCAGAAGCGGTATTTGCAATGTGTAACTGTCCTGCTGGGGACAGGGTGAAGTATGCTACAGGCACACTCGAGGATGGTGCCGTGACATGGTGGAATACCCAGGTTCAGATGTTGGGTATCGAAATAGCAAATGCCACCACTTGGGAAGACTTTAAGGAATTGATGAGATAGGAGTATTGTCCTCGTGATGAGGTTCAGAAATTGGAGAACGAGTACTGCAATCTGAAAATGGAGGGATCTGAGATTGAAGCATTCACGAGGAGGTCTAATGATTTAGCAACTTTGTGCCCTAATCTGTCTCGACCCCCACATCGGCGAATTGAGTTGTATCTCAAGGGCTTGGCGCCAGCTGTTAAGGGGTACGTTACTGCTGCAAACCTAGACAATCTGCCCCGTATCGTCCGTTTGGCACATAAGATTACTGACCAGGAGGTCGAACGTGGCAACTCGCCACCACGTGTTTCTGCTACTACCTCGACTGCTACAGCTACCACACCTGCCAGTGATAACAAGCGCAAGTGGAACGATACTGACAAAAAAACCAGTGCAAGTCAATCTCAGAAAAGGCATGACAATAGCAATAATCGTAGTTTCAGCCAGTCGTCATCCGTTAATCAAAGTCAGGTCAACAGCTCGGGTCAGGGTTCTTATGCGGGGAAACTACCAAAGTGCAATAAGTGCAACTATCATCATCGGGGGCAGTGTACTCGAGTATGTCACAGGTGCAACAAAGCGGAGCATATGGCCAAGGATTGTAGGGTTTCACTTCTGAATCAACAGCAGCAGCCACAGCAGCAGGATAGACAGCAGCCTCAGCAGAATCAGGGTAACCGTAAGGGTTGTTTTCAGTGTGGAGCCGAGGGTCACATCAAGCGAGACTGCCTTCAGTTGAATCATAATGCGGGTAATAACAATAATAACACTGGGAACAACAATGGGAACAATAGGGGAAACGGTGCGCGTGGGCGAATGTTTACTATTGGAGCTGGGAGGCTAGGAACGATGGCAACGTAGTGACTTGTACGTTTTCGATAAACGATATATTTGCTTCTGTTTTATTCGACTCTGGTGCCGATTGGAGTTACGTATCTTTGGGGTTCAGTAGTCGTTTAGGATTTAGTCCTACACCTCTTGTCACTAAACATATAGTAGAACTAGCTGATGGTAAAATAATCGAAGCTTCACATGTTCTCATTGGGTGCAAACTCGATCTCATGGGTCAAGTGTTCGACATTGACCTACTCCCTGTTACTCTTGGAAGTTTTGATGTGGTTATTGGCATGGACTGGTTGTCCAAGCATCAGGCGGAAATTCTCTGCAAGGAGAAAATCGTGCGTATTCCTCTCCCTAGCGGAGAATCCTTATCATTTCAGGGTCATCGTAGTGGTGCCACGTTTAGCGTTATTTCAGCGATGAAGGCTCAGAAGTGTTTGCGTAAGGGCTACCCTGCTATTTTAGCTCTTGTCACCGATTCGAAGTCTGATGAGAGAAGGATCGAGGACCTTCCAGTTGTTCGTGAGTTTCCTGATGTGTTTCCTGAAGAACTCCCTGGTTTACCTCCACATCGTCAGGTGGAATTTCAGATCGACCTCATGCCAGGAGCAGCCCCAATTGCTCGTGCTCCTTATCGTCTTGCGCCAGGAGAGTTACAGGAGTTGTCGAATCAACTCCAAGAGCTGTTGGATAGTGGTTTTATCCGACCTAGCTCTTCGCCTTATGGAGCCCCAGTACTGTTTGTGAAGAAGAAGGATGGGTCCTTTCGGATGTGTACAACCCGAACTTTCAAGGTTTGTAACTTTTAAATCTCGTGATCTTAACTCCTCGTTATTCCTCTTTCAAGTGTTTTATTTTACTTTACGTGCTCGTGTGTAACTGTATAATTATGTTTTTGGGCTGCAATAGTATTGGGCCACACCATTAGAATTCAGTTAGTTTAAAAATCGGCTCACTATGATAATCAATTACCTCTTATTGTGATAGTTGAATTTACTTGGGCTTGAGCCCATATCGGCCTAATAGGAACCGCTCCAAATACCTATATCTAAATATCTATTAGTATACAGATTATATGATTGCACGTAACTTCTTAATTAGCCAAAACTCAAAAGTACAAAACCCTAAAGCATTACCCCTCATTACTTTTCCCCTCCTTCATTGCTCGACACCATCTTTTCCCCTCGAAGACATCAGCCTATTGATCGAATCTTGTGGGTTAGTAAATACATGTTTATATTTTAAATTGATTATTGTGTTTATGCGTGTTATGTGATTGATCTTAAACGTGAGGAAAATTATGTTATGTTCTTGCATGATTAATTAATGTTTAGGATGCATGATATTGAATATGCTAGTTGATTGTGTCTTGTGTGAGTTATTGCTTATGAAAATCATGCGGATATGGATTCTGTGATGACGGCTTCTTAATAATTTCTTTGATTACGTATGAGTGTTTAATAAACGGATTAGGGTCCATGTTAGTATTAACTATGTAGGATGAAACGGATCAGAATCGCATCGGTGCAAATAAATGATGTTATTATGTGAGTAGGAACATGATCTTGAAATTTATATTAGGATGGATTGGGTTCCGGTTACACCAGAAAATATGTAAACACTGATGTTGGGCTATGGGTGTTCAGGAAAACAGTCGCATATCCACAGCGGGCTGGGCTCAAGGATTAGGCTTTTGGACTGGGTAACAACATTAAATCACTTATTGTTTGGGTTATGTGAAAGTTGGGCCACATAAATAAAACTGGAACATTTAAAGTGGGATCTCATGTCACATACTCAACTTGGGCTGCATGTAAACTGATCAAGAATTGGGCTTCATACCATCAATCGGACCAACGAACAACAGGCCCACCCCAACAGCATCTGGGCCACATACCCACACGCTGGATCACATGGTTCGT
This sequence comes from Helianthus annuus, assembly GCF_002127325.2. Lineage (NCBI taxonomy): Eukaryota > Viridiplantae > Streptophyta > Magnoliopsida > Asterales > Asteraceae > Helianthus > Helianthus annuus. The sequence continues at coordinate 160,243,400 of NC_035442.2, forward strand.
TTGATGGTTACATTGGGATTTATGTGTGATTTGGGCCGCAGGCCGGCTAATAATTCTCGGGTGGGAATTGGGTTGCACGGGTTAAGTGGGCTGGTGTATTATGGATGTGGTTTAAAAACATGAAGCTGTTTAGTGTATTGGGCCAGCCTAAACACGGGTCAAATCACATATAGTTTGGACATAGGTTTTTAGTTTGGGGCCACATATAGTAAACCGGACCTAGGCGGGCTGAGAGGTTATAAGAACCATAATCTTAAGTTGGATATTATAGATAATATGTGTTGAATATGTGACCCAAAATCTCTAGTGCCATTCTGTTATGTGAATAAGTTATGATGTGCCATAATGCTAAAAGTAATTGTGAACTAAACCACTTGTGATATGGTTTGATAAGAACTTGTATTGTGAGACTCAACTGCTTGCTATGATCTATGAACTAACATAAGTGTTGTTATCTGTAACCTGTATGATAAATGCAAGGAACACATATTTTACGTGTACATGAAATTGACTAACTTTGGTAACCACAATAGGGATTAACTAACCAACTGTGAACGTAAACGAATACCTATTCTTACCGAGCAAACCTAAGGTGAGTTCATTACATTTGAGCATGCGTCCCGGTGGTTGGGACAGTCAGTGGGTATCCCGGGGAGGGATAAGTCTTTTGGGTAAAACTGGGATGTTGGATAATAATCTCACCCTATCATTCTTAAGTCCCATCTTTTGTTACCGGGGAGGTAGCGGGGTATTAGTTGGTAGCGCTACTTAGGTTTGGCACCCTCACACCGTACCGGGGAGGACGGTTGTGAACTAATGACCCAGTCATGCCCAGTGTTTTGATAGGAGCACTGGGAACGGGCAAAACTGTAAGGTCCGCTTTTCGATAAAGTTAGATTACTTACAAAAGAATAATTTTTTCGGACAACAAAATACCAACTTTGACACATAATAGAAATTTTTACAAAATTTGGGCATGACCCGTTCGTAAAACGGACATATCCCCTGTTTTTGACATAACAGACAACATTCACCTACGACCCTATTAGCATTAAACTACCCCAAACAAACAACAAGTTTTCAAGTGTAAGACTTCTAACAAAATTTAACAAAGTAACAAGACATGGACCCAAAAGTATGCATATAAACTAGCGGAAACGCTTGGTATAATAAGGCTTGAACACGTGCTCGCTCCATATCTCCAAATCGCCTATAGCGGAGTTTTACCTACATTAACAATCAACATTTTAAAAAGGTTAGTTATCACCCTAATTAAATCATAATCCTTTCGTTTTAGCTTTATCCATACAAAAACATTCTTACTTTTACGCATTCGACTACCCAAATAGTTGGGTTAGGCATAAACACTCTCATTGAGAGTTAAGCATACACATTCGACCCGTTTAATTGGGTTTAGCATAAACATTCTCATTGAGAGTTAAGCATACACATTCAACCCGTTTAATTGGGTTATTTGCTTTCAACATTACTCTTTGTTCTATCCGTATAACGGATTATAACTTTCACATCATTATGGCATTCAAAGCTATCCGTTATAACGGATGGCGTTCATCTTTACTTGACACGATTTAATTTCAATCGGTCAAAATGCATAACTTAACACAACTTTCGTTAGCATACCCAAATCCACAAGGATTTGTCATTTACTCGCTATTTGCCACGTTTGTTATACAAGGATAATTCTATATCAAATTTAAATAAAAGAGAATATGACAAGGATTTGTATGCAACGAACTTACCTCGATCTTGCGCTCCTTCCGTTTCTTGGTGCTTGTACCTTCTTCCTTTACGCCTACATTAGAACATTCATTCTTTCATTTAGTTTATCAATTCATTCTACTATTTTCATATACATTCTTCTTTTAGGCATTTCATCGAACACTTGGTAGGCATCATATTTAAGGTACAAGGTACAAGTATATTAAGCATGTTCCTACTAGTTCATCACAACACAAGAATCACCTTCCTTTGAATTCACATAGATTTTCATCCTAAATCAGTTTATCTAGCATTCAGGCATCACAAACAATTTCACATATCAACTAACACATGATCATAATCATTATGAACTTCCTATTAGTAACATAATCTTTACAAAGTGGGTTTTCACTACACCTTTCATACAACCTAAAACCAAGCATGATTCTTGTTCTAAAAAGGAATTCTAACTTACATTTATCATGTTTAACACAAAAATTCGAGATTGGGTTTAACCCTTCCTTCTACAAATCATAATTTCAGGAAATTAAACTCACCACTTCACTAGTTAGGGTTAGATTTTCGTATAAGGGGCTCATGCATCGAATTTTCTTGAGATTTAGGCTCCAATTTCTTGACATCTAGTAGTTAGGGTTCTTGGCTCCCCTTTTCTTCCTTCCCTGGCTCGCACGAACACACCAGTGTTTGTGTTTTTCTTTTGTTTATTTCCCAATTAACCCATTATATTCACTAGTTACAAAATTAGCCCTTCCACTATGAGATAGCTTTTAACTTTAGCCTTTTATTTAACTAGTTATCATCATATCATGTCTTTCATTAACCAAGCTAATTCCCTTATTTATTATTTATCATTTTTGGGATGTTACAAGTCTACCCTCCTTAAAAGAGGTTTCGTCCCCGAAACCTGAACACATATCAAATTTAAATATTGACATACCGAAAAGAAAAGGATAGTTTTTCCTCATTTCATCTTCTGCTTCCCATGTAAGATCCGAACCCTTTCGGTGTTGCCATTGTACCAACACTTGTCTAACGGCTTTGTTGCGGAGATTCTTCACCTTGGAGTCTTTAATGGCTATGGGTCTTTCAACATAGTTCAATCCTTCGTCCAACTCAATATCATCGAGGGGTACTAATGTTGTTTCATCCGCATGACACTTTCTCAACTGTGATACATGGAAGGTATTGTGGATTCCATTCAGAGTAGGTGGTAGTTCTAATCGATATGCAACCCTCCCAACTCGAGCCAAGATTTTAAACGGCCCGATATACCGAGGGCCTAACTTACCCCGTTTTCGAAAACGGATTATACCTTTCCATGGCGACACTTTCAATAGAACATAATCTCCGACCTGAAATTCGATAGGACGCCTCCTTTTGTCCGCATAAGCTTTTTGTCGGTCCTGGGCTGCTTTCAGTCGAGCTCTAACCAATTCAATCTTTTTATTTGTTAATGATATCAAGTCAACTGGAGCAATTTCTCTTTGTCCCACTTAACCCCAACACACCGGGGTCCTACATTTCCTCCCATAAAGCAGTTCGTAAGGTGCCATTCGAATTCCACTATGGTAACTATTATTATAAGAAAACTCCACTAGTGGCAAGTGGTCATCCCAATTTCCCCCAAAGTCTAAGACACACGCTCTCAACATATCGACAAGTGTTTGAATGGTTCTTTCCGACTGGCCGTCAGTTTGAGGGTGGTATGCAGTGCTTATGTGTAACCTCGTACCCATACTCTCATGAAACTTTTGCCAGTAGCGAGAAGCAAATCTAGTATCCCTATCCGAGACGATTGACACAGGCACGCCGTGTCGGGATATGATCTCATTCATATAAATCTCTGCCATCTTCTCGGAAGAATAAGCTTCTTTGATGGGTAGAAAGTGTGCGCTTTTCGTAAGTCGATCTACGATTACCCATATTGTATCATGCCCCCCTTTTGTTCTAGGAAGTTTGGTTACCATGTCCATTGTTAGTTCCTCCCATTTCCATACCGGAATTTCCAAAGGTTGTAATTCCCCGTATGGTTTTTGATGTTCAGCTTTTACTTGGGAACAAGTCAGGCATTTCTTGACATACTTAAGAATATCACGTTTCATACCCGGCCACCAGTAATTGGTTTTCAAGTCTTGATACATTTTAGAAGCCCCGGGGTGAACCGAGTATCGGGATTTGTGTGCTTCTTCAAGTAGCGCTGCCTTGACTTCACAGAAACGAGGTATCCAAATTCGGCCGAACCTTACTTTGAGTCCGGTCGAATTTTCTTCTAGCTTATCATCCACACCTTTTAGTCTTTCCTTCTTTAAAGCTTCCGCTCCGAGAGCCTTTATTTGGGAATTTCTTATCATATCAAATAAACGGGGCGTAACAACCATCTTCATGGACTTCACTTGGATGGGAGGTGGATATTCTCTTCGACTTAACGCATCGGCCACCACATTTGCTTTTCCCGGGTGATATAGGATATCACAATCGTAATATTTAATAAGTTCCAGCCATCTCCGTTGCCTCATGTTTAAGTCTCTCTGCTCGAAGAAATACTTGAGGCTTTTGTGATCTGAATAAATTGTGCATCTCGTGCCATAAAGATAATGCCTCCATATCTTTAGGGCGAATACTACCGCTGCCAATTCTAGATCGTGGGTTGGGTAGTTCACTTCATGTGGCTTCAATTGTCGTGAAGCGTAAGCGATAACCTTTCCCCTTTGCATCAAAACGCAGCCTAGTCCCTGGTGCGAAGCGTCTGAATAGACCACCAGGTCCTCAGTCCCATCCGGTAATGTCAAGACCGGCGGACGTGATAGTTTTTCTTTTAATGTTTGAAAGGCCTCCTCCTGTTGTTTACCCCACACAAACTTCTCTTTCTTCCTCGTCAGTTTTGTTAAGGGTAAGGCTATTTTTGAAAAATCCTGTATGAACCGTCTATAGTATCCAGCGAGGCCCAGAAAACTTCTTATTTCGGTCGGGTTCTTCGGAGAAACCCACTTCATTACAGCATCGATCTTTAACGGATCTACTAACACACCTTCCGAGTTGATTACATGCCCCAGAAACTGCACTTCTTTGAGCCAAAAGGCGCATTTTGAGAATTTCGCGTAAAGTTTCTCCTTGCGGAGAACTTCAAGTACTTCACGCAAGTGCTTTGCATGCTCAGCTTTGCTTCGCGAATAGACTAAGATATCATCTATGAACACGATTACCGATTTGTCTAACATGGGTCGGCACACCCGGTTCATAAGATCCATAAATGCAGCCGGCGCATTCGTTAATCCAAGAGACATAACTAGAAATTCATAGTGCCCATAACGGGTTCTGAACGCGGTCTTTGGAATATCTTCTCCTCGTACTCTAACCTGATGATACCCTGAACGTAGGTCTATCTTGGAGAACCAACTCGCCCCTTGTAATTGATCAAAAAGGTCGTCAATTCTAGGTAAAGGGTAGCGGTTCTTTATGGTCAGCTTTTAGCTCTCTATAGTCGATACACATGCGCATCGACCCGTCTTTCTTCTTAACAAATAAGACAGGTGCTCCCCAAGGTGACACACTCGGGCGTATGAAGCCCTTATCTAGAAGATCTTGTAGTTGTGTCATTAATTCGCGCATTTCGGTGGGAGCCAACCTATAGGGGGCCTTTGCAACCGGCTTCGCACCCGGATTCAATTCGATACGAAATTCTATTTCTCGCTCGGGAGGAAGTCCCGGCAATTCCTCCGGAAACACATCCGGAAATTCATTCACGACTTCAACGTCTTCAAACCTCGGGAGGGTTTGTCGGGTATCTATTACATAAGCTAGGTATGCACTATTCCCGTTAAGTACGTATTTGAAAGCTTGGACAAGGGTGCACAATTTGGTTTCCACATTTCTTTCTCCTTGAATACTCAGTTGCCTTCCACTTGGAGTGTGGACAAGCATGGTCTTATTTTCACAATTAATTTCTACATGGTGTCGCGCCAGCTAATCCATTCCCACTATCATTTTAAATTCCCCCAAAACCATGGGTATAAGGTCAATATTGAATTCCTCATCTTCTATGGTGAATTTGCAATTTCTAGAAATCTCATGTAACATATAGACCTTACTATCGGCTATTTCTACTTCTAGGGGCATTGGCATTCGTTCAGTCTTAAATGATGGATGTTGTACAATTTCACTCGAAATAAATGACATAGTGGCTCCAGTATCGAATAAAACATAAACCGGTATGGAGTTTATTAGAAAGATACATGAGACCACATTCGGCTGGGATTTTGCTTCTTCAGATGTGATTTGAAACATTCTCCCTTTCGCCCTAGAACCCTCTTGCTTCTTATCTTCTTTCTTTGACTCTTGCTGAAGCTTCGGGCATTCCGATTTGATATGCCCCTTTTCGAAACAGTTGAAACAAGTCTTCGGGTTGTTCGGGCATTGATAAGACGAATGTCCCTCCTTACCGCATTTGAAGCACCCCTTTTTGCCTAACAAACACTCTCCGGTATGGAGCTTCCCACAAGTCTTGCATGGAGTAATTCCACCTTTCGACTTACCCTTCCTTCCTTGATCCTGAAACTTCCCCTTTTTAGATGGGCTAAAACTTGCACCCTTTTCACTTAGTCTCTTCTCACCTCGTTCTTCTTGCCTCTTAATTTCGATCTCCCTATCCCGTGCTAAATTAATGAGCTCATCGAGGGTTTCACATTTTGAAGGAGTGATGAACTCTCTAATTTCTGCCTTTAACACGCCATAGAAACGATTTATCTTCATTCTCTCGGTTGTTACCAATTCCCCACAGAACTTCATCTTATCCAAGAAAGCGTTTGATATTTCATTTACCGACTCATTTTTCTGCCGGAGGCGTAAGAAATCCTCCTGAATCTTGTCGATAGCCGACTGAGGACAATGATATCTCATGAAGGGCTCCATAAACTCTTGCCAAGTTATAGTTTGAAGTCTATCTTCGCCTACTTCCTTACTGTGCGCATCCCACCAATCTTTTGCCTGATGGGTTAGTAGACCGGTAGCGAACATTACTTGATCTTCCTTATCGCACCGACTTCGTATGAACACCGCCTCTATATTCGAGATCCATCTTTGACATTCGATTGGATCGATTTTACCGTCATACGTCGTCGGATGACATGCCATAAAATCTTTATATGTGCACCGTCGTTCTTTGCTTTTGCCCTTAGACCCCTCGATTAGTTCTTTCAATTCCTCGATCTTACTAGTCATCATAGCATCCACGACTCCCAAAACTCGGCTTTCTACTTCTTGAGCCAAGCGGGGAAGGTTAGCTTGCATAACTCCTTCCGCCACTTCTTCGACTTTGCTATTAAATGCTTCTTGTCTAGCTATCTCATCATCATTATCATCATTAACGTTTCTTGCATCAGCCATCTACACATGATCATGTTTATGTTTAGTGAAATTCTCAACTTTCATTACATCATGATACTTTAATCCGTGTTATTTCATTTACACCCTTACATTTTAAACTTTACTCGTCTTTAAAACTTTTATTCTTCATTCATGCTTTTCGACACATTTCTTTCGATTTCTTTGTACACTTCCTTCTATCGTAACCACTAGTCGGGGATACATAATCATTTTAAGCCTTGTATGGACCCTAAGCGAGCTTATAATAGGCCTCTAGACCGTTTGGAAACTCAAAGCATTCAAGGAAACAAAAATAAAAATTTCCAGCGGAACCACTTTCCACTACCCGTCGGCGACGGTATCATGCCCCGTGGGCGACGGGCTTCCAAAATGTGGCGTCGGCCACTTTGCCCGTAGGTAGACAATTAGAGCGTCGACAACCAGGGGGCGTCGGCGACGGCCAGAGGCCCGTCGGCGACGGCCTCTCCTTTGCTGAAACGCTGCAGACTTGTTTTCAGCTGTTCCGACTGCTTTTTGGGTCCGTTTTCAGCTTCCCGGTTCAGGGTCTTCTTATTTTTACCCGCATTAACGCTTCTTAACATACTCGACCTTAAATCTTAGACCGTAACGCATTAGGCATGCTCATATTAGACAATTATCTAAAATCTTACCTCATTGGCGATCTTGGAGCGAGCACATTTCAAGAGCCATCGGTTTGAGTTCGAGCACTAAGACTCTTGCCCGAATCCCTCAAACCTTGGCTCTGATACCAACTTGTAAGGTCCGCTTTTCGATAAAGTTAGATTACTTACAAAAGAATAATTTTTTCGGACAACAAAATACCAACTTTGACACATAATAGGAATTTTTACAAAATTTGGGCATGACCCGTTCGTAAAACGGACATATCCCCTGTTTTTGACATAACAGACAACATTCACCTACGACCCTATTAGCATTAAACTACCCCAAACAAACAACAAGTTTTCAAGTGTAAGACTTCTAACAAAATTTAACAAAGTAACAAGACATGGACCCAAAAGTATGCATATAAACTAGCGGAAACGCTTGGTATAATAAGGCTTGAACACGTGCTCGCTCCATATCTCCAAATCGCCTATAGCGGAGTTTTACCTACATTAACAATCAACATTTTAAAAAGGTTAGTTATCACCCTAATTAAATCATAATCCTTTCGTTTTAGCACCATATATCATATACTAATTGAAATTTATGGAATAAACAGCACCAAAAGTCAACCTACTTCTCAAGTTCATCAAAACTCATCACCGATCCCATCAAAAGTTAAACTCAACACAATCAAGTCACAAATTCAAGTTAAAAAATATATAAAGATATAATATATTGTTAAATTCTGTGGTCTAAGGTTATATCGAACACCTAACAGTCAAATGATTGATGAAGTCGGCTTTGTTAACTTGAGAAAAGCCTGAGTTTTAGTAGTTGTTTATATGATTGAAGGTTTGGAGCACAAATATGTATCTGGGTACAGGATGACCGACGCAAATTTGCTTTTATAAAACCAAAGAATCACAATTATTTATCGTTCTAAGAAACACATTTATTTTATCTTTCCAAGGTGTAACACCCACCCCGTAACCCGGATGATTGTGCACAATTGATTCACTTACAGCGGAAACAAACTAAACTTTCATTAAAACTTATAATAGTCTGAGTACAACACTTTATTTATTTACAAACTTTTGGCAACTAAGAACTCCTTGATCTTCTAAAACTCCACAACTGTCAAGTAGTTCCTATAGCTTTCCTCATGACTCACCTAAGATAAGTATACTCAAAACGACGTCAGATATATACTGGTGAGCTCATACTATACAATTTTTATAAAGACAGGCTACAGTTTACATTATATGCATACACAATATGGGCATGTGACCACATTATAATCAGGTTGGGCCTCATTGAACCTTATAGGTCACATTTGACTTGTCACAAACCACCGTACAAGAGACATACTGGTCCTCCAGCTGTGTCCCCCTACGGCCGTCACATAGGTATGAGTGTGTGTCGCTGGACCTTATAAGCACGAAGTGCCTGTGGGTACAACACCTTATTACCCTTCCCAGAGTGACACACCTCATTAAGCATAATAGGATCCCATATACCCCTACTGACACATGCATACTGCAGCATTCTCATTATTACCGGTTATGGACGAGTATACTATCACAGTTTAAAAGACAAGTATGATGACTCAACTGATTAGCAATTGCTTAACTGCCGCTAGTACGACTGGGTTATGTCTCAAGGTCCTGACACAATTACATAATCCTAGGTTAGGTAATGGTACACCTAACTAGTCATTATCATGGTTGGATATTGGTTAACCCTACCTTGTTTAAGCATGGGTGATCAGTCCATGCCTAACTAAGGCTAGGCTACCCAATACCCGCCCCTGACAATAACCCTAGTACCTAAAAATAATACTAACACTACTACTGCTAATATATTATTACTAATAATAAAACTAATATTAACTACTAAAAATAAATAATAAATAACTAAACATAAACTTAAACGAGAGTATACCTCAAAACTATCTACGGCACGTTGATGTAGAGTTTCTCTACTCCTGCTCCTACTCGTGCTCCAAAAACGACTACTAACAACACCCAACGGGGTATCGTATACTCGGGATTCTCAATACTAGAGCATTCCCGTTAAAATTTTGGTGTATCTAAAATCCTACAATTTAACTCCTATATATATGAAGCAAGCACCTCAATGGCTTTCTGGGCGATGTGGGACAATTGACGTGCTAGCTAGCTAGCTTGACGTGCTAGCTAGCTAGCTTAGTTATATTAATTCAGCTGCTTCACTCGTTTTTCTTGTATAACTTTTAAAATATGACGTTTTATAAAACGACGAATATGTCATTAGAACGAGCATATTTTTATCTACGTTTTAACCTAAGTTTCATTAAAAACGGAGTAAGGTAAAATAAAAATAATATATTTAATTATTAATATTAACGGTCTCCTATATTAGCCAAGGTTTGTCAAGATATTTCACCTTTCACACAATCATCTTACTCGTTTAACAATATATGAAATATAAATTACATATTTCACACGTTTATAACCAGCACATTAAGGTTCGGGGTATTACATTGTAACGCTCATGTTTCTTAATCCGAAAAGTAATATTACCATACTATTATTTAAAAAAAATGCAGGCATGACCCGTTCGTAATAAGAACAATTCCCTGTAAGATCATCGTGTAAGAACTTAAAGATAACGCAACGGAAAAATAGCTTTAAAAATTTCTTTATGGTCTTATAACAATACACACATTCATGAAGAAGCTTACAAAATTCTCTTCCATTTACAAATTAATGCGTTACAAAATTAAGACTACATAACCTTTCTTTCCGTACAATCCTTGCACTTGACTCGATCTACGCCCACTTGGTTATATTAGTCACAGAGAGAGAGAGACCCGTACAATTCCTGTGGAAACCAGAAACAACTAAACTGTTAGTCACTGGCAACACCATAAAACATAATTCTATATAGTTAAAAATCAGTTCATAATTCACTAAGAACTTGGGTTCGCTCAATCATCTCCTCATAGTTTATAGTTCCAAGTTCGACTTCAATCTTCATGAACTCTACGTTCTCATTCCTGCATTACCTTCAAATCTCAAGCACATTATTAGTATTCATCAATACACATACTGAAAACCTCATGCGCACAAACTTGCACACATAAATACTTACAATCATACACATCTACATACCTATATACATTCAATCATACCTACAATCATGTATTCGTACCTACGTGTTCCGTACGCATTCTTGTATACCATTTACATGTAATACATGTCCAATTTCATTACATACATCTATCATACTCTTATATAAATTACATGAGGCTTAGACTTGGGTTTACAACTTATAATCGTCAAGGGAACACTCGAAATCATGTTTAGGAGGCCCACCGTAGTCCACGGATAATATACCGAAGCCTACGATGCATAAATCGCATAAATAATATTTTTGACAGAACCTTCACCCGGTCGTGTCAGCTCACCACCCGGCCGTGTCAACTCTGCACTTTTCCTAGCCATTAATTCTTACCAAAACGGACATAACTCTCTCATTTTTCATCCGTTTTGCGTCACGTTTCTTCCTACATGATTGTAAATTAACATTCTATCATGTGAACTTGAAATCCAACATCCGGGTTAAGGAAATTCTTAACTTATACGTCTTCGGCTTATTATTCATCTACGAATTATTCGACCCATTCATGACTTTATCAAGCAACTCATATGTTTACACTTAAGGCTCACATAATGGTAATGTTATAACACCTTATACTAACCGGGCACATGTAATACTATCGTCATTACTTGTACAAACGTTCCGTGCTAAAGCATACCTTCACTTTGACCCGTTAACCTAAGTCCCCATTCTCGGTTGGTGCACTTATGTGCAATTTTACCCATTACCCGGTTACATACCGTAGCCATTACTTAGACATTAATCGTCATATCATTACAATTTTATATTGTCCCATTCGGTCTACTAAGCTAAAATTACCGATTTTATACAACCAAAACCATATGAAACTTCAAACAACATCATGCTTAATTAACTAATGCTACTTTACTTAAATAAAATAAGAAGTGATTACGGAAATCACTTACCTTATGCATTCCGTATTTGCATTTGCTTCCTCATGTCCTCTTGAACCGTTAGCCTCTCATGCTTCCACCCATCTTGACATGATTCCCTATACTTTCATTTCATTACATCCACGTTCTTGTTAGCATATGAAATTATACATAAGAACGACCATATTAATTTACATTTCACATTCGGCTTCCAATAATCATTTCAACAAGCATATAGCATACTCATAGTGAAATACTCATTTAACCACATAATCACATAATTACATGTACTAACCACACTAGAAACCTCCATAATTCTACACTTGCACCATGATCCATACTTAGCAACAAACTATATCTAAACGCACTTCTCATGTTAGTTTACTATCAAACACCTCTTTGTCACGTTCTATATCTAATTACCACTTTCTTGCATACAATTTCACCTTCTAACTTCATCTAGTCATTTCATCAAACACTTGGCGCGCATACAAGTTTTCAAATATAATGTACAAGTATTCTTCCCACTTTTTCTTCCTAGTTCTTGTTTTTAATCATCCAACATACAGAATATCAATTCAACTTCATACCATATTCAACATAACTAACAAAAATTGATTACACATAACATAATCTACTAAGGATTTGAACAAAGGTCGGACATGGGTGACATACCCATGTCGCCACTCTCACCATCAATGGTGGTTTCGCCACTAAACATCGAATTACTCAGAACCGTTCATAATCTAAGCTTTATTTGTTGATTCTAACACCTCCTCATACTTACTTTCATATGAAATCAAAGATACATCACATAACCATACTAGCAAAAATCATTAAATCAAAAACTATGACTTACCACATGTTTAGCAAGGCTAGATGATCATATATCCAGGTCCATGCATAAGATTTAGCCTTGATTTCTATTCCAATTTTCTGATTTAGGGTTTGAGAAGGGGTTTCCCCCTTCTCACTCTTCTCTGATCGAACACCCACCATGCCTAGGTGTGGGTTTTGGGGTTTTAATTTTATTTTTATATTTTATCTTTTTATTCATTCACAATTAACCCCTCATGTTTGTCACTTAATCAATATTGACCCAAATTTCATTTCCTTACTTTGTTTTGCTAGGCATTTAACTAGGTTTATTAACCTAGTTATTACATTCCCTTATTTTAAACGCTGTAACTTACTGGCAACCTAATAATTTGAATTTTTGGGCGTTACATACATCTTTCCCTCCTTACAAAAATTCCGTCCTCGAAATTTGTCATTACTTAAAAAGATGAGGGTACTTATCTTTCATTATGTTTTCTAGTTCCCATGTAAAGTTGGGTCCATGACGTGCGTTCCACTTGACTTTGACTAACGGGATTTCCTTCTTGCGTAACTTTTTAACCTTCCTATCTTCGATTTGTAGTGGTTCTTCAATGAAGTTGAGTTTGTCGTCAACCTGTACGTCTTCCAGGGGTATTTGTTGGGCTTCGTCCACTAGGCGCTTCCTTAAATTTGATACATGAAAAGTATTATGTATTCCTACCAGCTGTTCAGGAAGTTTTAGCCGATAAGCCACTGGTCCTACTTTGCTTGTTACTTCAAACGGCCCAATGTATCGGGGTTTCAACTTTCCCTTCTTTCCAAACCGAATCGCTCCTTTCAGAGGTGATACCTTAAGCATTACTTTATCCCCTAGTTGGAACTCTAGGGGTTTACGCCTCTGATCTGCATAACTCTTTTGTCGATCTTGAGCACTTTTCATCCTTTCTTTTATTTATTGGATCTTTTCTGTGGTCTCTACAATGATTTCTGGTCCTGATAGTTGACTTTCCCCTACTTACGTCCAACAGATAGGAGTCCAGCACCTTCTTCCGTATAAAGCTTCATAAGGTGCAGCTTTGATGCTGGTGTGATAGCTATTATTGTAGGCGAATTCGATGAGTGGTAGATGATTGTCCCAACTTCCACCAAAATCAATTACACAAGCCCGAAGCATATCTTCTAATGTCTGAATAGTCCGTTCACTCTGCCCATCCGTCTGAGGATGATATGTAGTGCTTAGATTAAGCTTGGCTCCCAACTCTTGTTGGAAACTTTGCCAGAATTTAGATGTGAAACGACTATCTCTGTCTGATATGATCAATACAGGCACCCCATGTCGTGAGACTATTTCTTTGATGTACATTTGAGCTAGCTTGTTCATCTTATAGTCCTCACGAATTGGCACGAAGTGTGCAGACTTGGTCAGTCTGTCCACTATTACCCAAATAGTATCATGACTTTGACTTGACCTTGGGAGCTTCGTGATAAAATCCATGGTGATTTTCTCCCATTTCCATTCTGGAATCTCTGGTTGTTGCAAGTATCCAGAGGGTTTTTGATGTTCTGCCTTCACCTTATGGCATGTAAGGCACTTTTCCACATAATGGGCAACAGATCGCTTCATTCCCGGCCACCAGTAATCTCTCCTTAAATCCTTATACATCTTGTCACTGCTAGGGTGAATGGAATACTTAGACTTATGAGCTTTCTCTAAGATTGTATCCTGCAGTCTTCCAAAATTAGGAACCCATATCCTATTGTTGAACCTAAGGATATTATCATTTCCCATTGCTAATTGCTTCAGTCTCCCGATCATTCTTTCTTTTACAATATGATTCTCTTTTAAGGCTTCTTGTTGTATATTCTTAACTTGATCTAAGAGACTAGTTTTAACCTCTATTCTGGTTGCACGAATTCTTATTGGTTGAGGTTTCTCTTTTCTACTTAGAGCATCTGCTACTATGTTTGCCTTACCTGGATGGTATTGGATCTCACAGTCGTAATCACTTAATAACTCCATCCATCGTCTCTGACGCATATTGAGCTCCTTCTGCTCAAATATATGTTTTAAACTTTTATGGTCACTATAGATAGTGCACTTTGTACCGTAAAGATAGTGCCTCCAAATTTTCTACGCGAACACTATGGCACCAAGTTCCAAATCATGGGTTGTGTAGTTCCGCTCATGAATCTTCAACTATCTAGAGGCGTAGGCAATCACTTTGCCTCTTTGCATGAGTACACATCCCATACCATAATGAGATGCATTACAGTACACGGCAAAATCTTTTATTCCCTTAGGAAGTGACAGTATTGGGGCGCTACATAACTTATGCTTTAACGTGTTAAAGGCTTCTTCTTGTTTAGGTCCCCAATTAAACTTAGAGGCTTTCTGGGTTAGTGTGGTTAATGGTGTTGCAATCTTTGAGAAGTCTTGAATAAACCTTCTATAGTATCCTGTTAACCCCAGAAATCTTCTGATTTCAGTGGGATTCTTCGGTATTTCCCATTTCTTGATGGCCTCGATCTTTGCAGGGTCAACTTGTATTCCATGTTCATTTATCACGTGGCCTAGGAATTGCACCTCACGTATCCAAAATTCACACTTAGAGAACCTTGCATAGAGTTTTTCTTTCTTGAGCAATTCAAGGATTGCTCTCAGGTGTTGTTCATGTTCTACCTCGTTCTTAGAGTAGATAAGGATATCGTCAATAAAACGATCACAAACTTATCGAGGTAAGGTTTACAAACCCTATTCATGAGGTCCATGAACACTGCAGGTGCGTTGGTTAATCCAAATGGCATTACCAAAAATTCATAATGACAATACCTAGTCCTGAAGGCAGTCTTAGGTATGTCTTCTGGTGCAACTTTCACTTGGTGGTATCCAGACCTCAAGTCTATTTTAGAGAAATAGCTTGCCCCTTGTAATTGATCAAACAAGTCATCAATCCTGGGCAAAGGGTATTTATTCTTTATAGTGGCTTTATTCAAGTCTCTATAATCGATGCACATGCGCATCGTCCCATCTTTCATTTTGACAAACAAGATGGGTGCTCCCCATGGTGACGAACTAGGTTGGATAAACCCCTTGTCAAGCAACTCTTGTAGTTGCTTCTTGAGTTCTTGCATTTCTGTCGGGGCTAGTCTGTACGGCGACTTAGCAATCGGTGATGTACCGGGAACTAGGTCAATGCGTAACTCAACCTGTCTATCCGATGGTAGTCCCGGGAGCTCATCAGGAAACACTTCGGGGTATTCTCGTACTATTGGCACGTCCTCGACCTTCTGCTTTTCTGTAGTGTTTACGACATATGCTAGAAAGGCAACATACCCTTTCCTTAGGCATTTATGTGCTTGTGCTATCGTGATGAGGTTCTTAGTCTTGTCAGTGCGGTCTCCCGATACAGTTAGTTGTTTGCCGTTGGGTAATCGGAGTCGGACGATCCTTTTGTCACATATAACTTCCGCATGATATGGTATCAACCAGTCCATTCCTATGACTATGTCAAATTCTCCAAGTTCCATAGGCATTAGGTCTATAGGGATAACATGGTTGTTTAAGCTTATTTTACAATTCTTAACTATGCCAACTATCTCTCTTTGACTTCCATCAGCCATTTCTACTGTAAAGGCATGATCTAGGGTTTGGGACGCCTGGTTCAAGTAAGGTCTAAAGGTAGTCGACACTAGACTTCTATTTGCACCGGTATCAAATAACACACGCGCATATACATCATTTACGAGATACGTACCCGTGATAACGTCTGTATTGGTCTTGGCTTCTTCCGTGGTGAGTACAAATGCCCGCCCTTTTGGCTGATTTGGTTGTGTCCTATCATTTCTTTTAAGTTCGGGACATTCAGATCTCATGTGGTTAGGGTCTCCACATTTGAAACACTTCTTTTCCTTGCATTCTTGAAGAGCATGACCCGTCTTTTTACAATTTGGACAAGGAAAACGACATTCCCCTGTATGAAAGCGTTTGCAATTTTGACATTGAGGAAATGTTTTAGGCCTTTTAAAGTTGTTATTCTGGGTGTCCCCCTTTCTTTCTTCCCGCTTCCTTTTTGGTGCGGGAGATTCAGCCTGCCGCAGAATCATCTCGGCAGCCATGACGGCGCCAGCCTCAACAGTTTCGGGAAAAGTCTTGGGGGATTTGGATTTGATAAACACCCTCATTTCAGAGGGTAGACCCCAAATAAACCTATTGATAAGTTGTTCCTCAGTCAATGCTAAATAAGAAACCAGTCGAGATATGTCATTGAAACGAGAAACATACTCTCGATAGGTTTTATTTCCCATTTTTAGCTGAAAGAATTCCACTTCCAGTTGCTCAATCTCACTGGGAGGACAATACTTAGCAAGAAACTTATGAATAAACTCCTCCCACTTCATCTCCTTAACCTTTTCTTTTCCCTCTGTTCGAACACAATGTTCCACTAGTGAAGGGCTTCAACTTCAAACATATGTACGGCGAACCGTACTTTGTTGCGGTCATCACACTCACATATGTCTAGTACTAACTCCATTCTGTTGAGCCAGTCTTGAGCTTCTAGTGCTCCCTTTCTTCCGTCAAAGGACTGAGGTTTACAGGACATGAAGTGCTTATAAGTACATTCCTTTGATTTGGAATATTCACCTTTTCCTTCTAGTGGCATGGTTGCAATAGTCTTTTTCCTTTCGCCCATTCCTTCCCTTTGTACTGGCGTGGAGGCTGCTGAGCTTTCTTCATGTCGTTCTCCAGATTGGTTAACATTACCGGTTTGTGCATTCTTCATTACCTTAGCCATTTCCACAGCTATATTGTGGATATCATCAGTATTTAGACGCATGCTTGTACTAGACCGGGACCTGACACTATGAGAGGGAGTTCGAGTCCTATAAGAATCTTCCCCTCTCCTTCTGTTATTCTGATTATTTCTAGACCCTTGTTTATCTCTATGTTCAGACATTGTCTCCTTCCTATAGGAATATGAGTATAAAGAGTTACTAGTATGTATGATACATCATTATAATATAACAACTATATACATCACATAGAGATATATAGATACACGTGTATATATATATAGCACATAGAAAGGCACAACATAGTTTACTTCTTCTAGCGTCACTCAACTGACTATGCAAGTACTTTTCCTGAGAACATGTTATTTGGCCTAGTCTGAGTGTGCTATTTAATCTTTAGAGAACTACTGGTTAAAGCTTAGGCATTCCTGCAATACCTAATTCGCTAAAACCTCGGGCTCTGATACCAACTGTAACACCCACCCCGTAACCCGGATGATTGTGCACAATTGATACACTTACAGCGGAAACAAACTAAACTTTCATTAAAACTTATAATAGTCTGAGTACAACACTTTATTTATTTACAAACTTTTGGCAACTAAGAACTCCTTGATCTTCTAAAACTCCACAACTGTCAAGTAGTTCCTATATCTTTCCTCATGACTCACCTAAGATAAATATACTCAAAACGACGTCAGATATATACTGGTGAGCTCATACTATACAATTTTTATAAAGACAAACCACAGTTTACATTATATGCATACACAATATGGGCATGTGACCACATTATAGTCAGGTTGGGCCTCATTGAACCTTATAGGTCACATTTGACTTGTCACAAACCACCGTACAAGAGACATACTGGTCCTCCAGCTGTGTCCCCCTACGGCCGTCACATAGGTATGAGTGTGTGTCGCTGGACCTTATAAGCACGAAGTGCCTGTGGGTACAACACCTTATTACCCTTCCCAGAGTGACACACCTCATTAAGCATAATAGGATCCCATATACCCCTACTGACACATGCATACTGCAGCATTCTCATTATTACCGGTTATGAACGAGTATACTATCACAGTTTAAAAGACAAGTATGATGACTCACCTGATTAGCAATTGCTTAACTGCCGCTAGTACGACTGGGTTATGTCTCAAGGTCCTGACACAATTACATAATCCTAGGTTAGGTAATGGTACACCTAACTAGTCATTATCATGGTTGGATATTGGTTAACCCTACCTTGTTTAAGTATGGGTGATCAGTCCATGCCTAACTAAGGCTAGGCTACCCAATACCCGCCCCTAACAATAACCCTAGTACCTAAAGATAATACTAACACTACTACTACTAATATATATTACTAATAATAAAACTAATATTAACTACTAAAAATAAATAATAAATAACTAAACATAAACTTAAACGAGAGTATACCTCAAAACTATCTACGGCACGTTGATGTAGAGTTTCTCTACTCCTGCTCCTACTCGTGCTCCAAAAACGACTACTAACAACACCCAACGGGGTATCGTATACTCGGGATTCTCAATACTAGAGCGTTCCCGTTAAAATTTTGGTGTATCTAAAATCCTACAATTTAACTCCTATATATATGTGATGCAAGCAAGCACCTCAATGGCTTTCTGGGCGATGTGGGACAATTGACGTGCTAGCTAGCTAGCTTGACGTGCTAGCTAGCTAGCTTAGTTATATTAATTCAGCCGCTTCACTCGTTTTTCTTGTATAACTTTTAAAATATGACGTTTTATAAAACGACAAATATGTCATTAGAACGAGCATATTTTTATCTACGTTTTAACCTAAGTTTCATTAAAAACGGAGTAAGGTAAAAAAATAATATATTTAATTATTAATATTAACGGTCTCCTATATTAGCCAAGGTTTGTCAAGATATTTCACCTTTCACACAATCATCTTACTCGTTTAACAATATATGAAATATAAATTACATATTTCACACGTTTATAACCAGCACATTAAGGTTCGGGGTATTACACAAGGCAGCTAATTTCCAAATCCTAGCTGACACATATTTTATAAGAATTCTCTTCTGAACAACAATCCACACAAACGGGTCAGTTATATTTATCGTACGTGAACCCTACACAATTATCTAGTTAGATTTTCTTTTGGTTCAGATATATTTTGAGTGGTGTTTTTGCTGCGAACAGGGGACACTTGGTCGGTTGGTTCCTTTATACAACTCAGTTTTTATTTATCTTACTCCCCTATATTCATTCCTTGTCCATTACTTTCTTTAGTTATTTATTCTGGCTGTTAAGAGTTGTTGTGGCCAAAATATTGATAATATGAACAGCCATGTTAAGTGTTCCACCCCAAAATTTGGGAGACAGCATAACTCTTAAAAGAAGGGTACAAATGCCGTTATTTATGGAGCGTTACACCAGTTCCAGATCCATAAAGATTCGTTATGCGGGGCAAAAAGGTGGTTTGGGTCAACAAAAACATCATATTTGATGGACAGAATAACAACACCAAAGATATGTGCTTTAGATGGATTTTTCTTTCCAAAAATTTTTCTATAGCTACTAAGGCTAGACGGTATGGGGGGTCGTCCCCCTCCGTCCTCGGTCCGGAGCCGGTCCAACACCATAAACTTTAGCAAAAAATCAACTTCTCATAAACTTTAGCATCAATATTTAAGAAGCTATGCAATTTGAGACTTTGAGCTCTTAGTCTCACGTGTAATGCTAGTTCTAAGGGTTAACCGACTAATATTTAAGAACCCTACAAAGTAAAAACCTGAAATCCTTTAAACTGCAGAACTGTTATAAATGCTTTACTAAGTCGAATTAAGACAACCACTTTCATGGTAATTCAGGGTCTAATAAATCTAACCAAACAATCAACTAAACTTTTTCCAAGTTTTCATACAATAATCTTTCACGACTATAGAACACCTAGAGACACTTGAGCATTTAAGTTTATGTAACACCTCGAAATTTTTGCGTCCAATAATGTATTGACACGTGTCATAGGTTTACACATGGTGTTAAATACTAAATAAAGGACTAAAGTTGATAAACATTGAAAGTATGCAAATTCGAGGGTTAAAAATGTCAACAAGGGATAATTATATCGTACATTAACCCTAAGTGATGCTCGTACCTTCAAACGAATGAATCATGGATCGTACGGAACGAAATGTGGAAGAAAGTGAGGAATTACAAACTACAGGGGTCAAATGTGTCAACATGTTTAAAATATACCTCTGAGTGACCTTTTGACAAACCCGGAGCTTTGTAACGGTTAATTATGCTCACTAGAATACTCGACAAAAATTTCATAAAGTTTCGTTATCGTATGAGCAAGTTGTGATCAAATTCGTATGCGAGGGATTAAAACGTCAACGTTGAAAGTTAGAACTTTTCGGGTAACAATAAAGTTAACCGGGGACTTAACGAAATGGGTATAAGTCTTGAAGCCCCTAAACGTCAATTTTGAGGGCTCAATATGCAAGAAAATGATGGCCAATCAGAGTTTGAAGAGCCAACGATCAAATCGCAAAAAATCAAAAATTGAAGATCTGGTGCAGAAGGGGGTCGCGCGACGCGAGGCCCAAGGGGGGGGGTCCTTCGCGTCACGCGAGGGCCTGTCTGATCGTTTTTCTTTTGCTCCATGCTTGCCTCTTCACTCTAACCGACTTAGTTCCATTAATGTAGTAGCATGGGCGCCCCCTACATGCTTTAGGGCCCTTAGAGACACTTGTTGATGATCAAAGAGCATGGGTAAACTTAGTTGTCAACAATCTAGTGCCTTATGAACACTATATAAAGGCCTTCATGTGCAACAAGTTCTTCACACCTTTCTCTTGCACTTCTGATCATTTCTGGAGCTCCAAAGCAGAACCAAGCCATCCCTAGTCGTGCATAGGACTTTGGTAAGCACCCTTAACCTTTCTTAGTTGAGTTTTTGCTTAGTTATAGCTTAAAAGTCAAACCGTCGTAATTAGCGGTTGACTTAATGGTTAATCACAAATGGTCCAGTGATTAGCCGAATCAAAGGTAGTTATATGTTGGTAATCATGTGGGCTTTAAACCCCTAAAAGGGCACCCTCTGATTCCCACTCTAACTAGTCCGAATGTCGAGTCAAACTTGCTTAGAAAAAGTCAACATAATACTAATTTGCGATTTTATGCATAATCAGTAATGTAGATGGTGTATAACCTGTTTTAACACTCATATAACATGATAATAAGTATATTAACTAGTCTAAGCTTGTTTGATCCGACCGTTTTCTGTTTTGACCCGGTTCGGAACCGAAAGTCGCAAAAGTTTGACTTTTGTTTTGACTTCAGTTCTGACCCGTTATGGTATGTTTTAGATATGCCTTAGGACTCTCTTAGGACCAGGTTACATGACGGTAAAACCCTCTGTGACCGGTTCGTTGTTTGTCCGAGTCTTTTGCACATTTCCGTTAAACGCCTAAAAGTTGACCATAACGCCCTTTTTGCTTTAAAACGAGAATTTCGGATATGTGAAGGGACAGTAACCTTAGTTACTGATTTCTAAACATGTCCCTAAAATTTCACGTCAATCCGAGGTCTAGAATAGGAGTTATACTAAATAGCGCAATTACGGAAACTTTAGTAATTAAATGGCGCATTTAGCGTAAAGCCTATCTAACCCAAATTTCGACACCAAACCTTTTACACACTGATGTAAAATAATATTTTGAGATTTTTAAAGATTTTTAATCATTTTTAACCTGCTCATAACCTGCGGTTATGGCATCGGTTCTGTAAATACCGAATATACCCTTTTCGGACATAACTTGAGTTCTACATGGTCTTTTGACCCGATTCCCGTTGCTACTGATTTTAAATAATAAATAAAGTATTTTGAACTTTATAAACTGTTCGGAAAACTCAGATTTCCTGTAGAACTCGGGAACCTCATTTAAAATGACCAAAATACCCCTACGGGGCGTATATTGAAATTTAATTCATTACGGGCATTATGGAAGGTATCCTACTGATACCACAACCTCTTTGGAGCATATTAACTTAGGAAACCTGTGTAGGACTCCTACGGTTACCCGTTACGCCTTTTGCACGCACGGTTCGGTTTATGTAACTAGTTTACATAAACTAGCCGAAACGGGTCAAACCTTATCGTTTATACTTCAAAATCCAGAGTGTGGTTATTATACCCATATAAAACAAGTCTTCAAACTTGTTGGGTCCAAACCACGTTCCATTCCCCGTTTTCGCCTTTCACGCGATTAAACCGTAATTATCCTTCGAAACTGACCGGTCTAAGCTAAGGCTAAATTAAAGACCCGTTAGGATTCTAATAGGTTGTTTAAACCTTCGTTCCAGAATAGGAGACCAGTAAAAGATACTTGCATTTGTTTGATTGAGGTTATTACTTGCTCAGCTAAATACTTTTAACTTATTTTCCGTTATACGGGCTTGGGTTACGGTATTTAAAATACCGCTTGGTCGGGCAATTGACCCCAACTCATTAGTAGTCGGGTGATTTCAATGTGACCCGTTTAAAAATTGGTTTTGTTGGCTTTACGCCTTTGGGAGCTTAATGACCATGTCCCGGATATCCTTGGCATCATTTTACGAAATGGCCACGACCCGGACACGCGGGTGTAGACGTACACCCGACAACGTGTCTATAATTATAAAGGTATAACCGTTGGTTTTCCCGCCACGGCTTTATGCTTTGTGGCGTGTCTATTAACCTTAAACCCGACACGACCTGGGCGACCGAACGCATAGTGAACATGTAATTCTTTTACAAGATTTAATTATAAATTATCCCAAATTATAAAGAGTTTGTGCCATGTGCATTCAAATCAATTTTATTAAACATTTTACAAAAGTGTCGGTTGAATGTATTTACCAGTGTAAACTGACGTATTTTCCCCAAAAAGATTAATGCAGGTTCTACACGTAATAGGCTGGCCACTCCTTAGCATCGTTAGAGTCTCGCAAGCTTGGGATGCCAATATCTGTTGAACAATTATTTTTCTATCTTATTTTGATCCCATGTGGATTATATTTCGACGATTGTGATACTTGGATATTACATTCAATAGTTGAAATATACTTATCTTTATGCTTCCGTTGTGCATTTATATATTGTATGGTTTGACTATATTGTTGCCAACTACGTCACGGTAATCCCCCACCGGGCCCACCTGTAAGACCCAGTTTATAATACCCGTTTTTAACAGCAAATAAGCTTTACATAATATACTAAAAGTGGTCTTTACAAAAACTTTCAAGATTCGAAAGTCATTTAATAAAACATTTACTTGTTTAACCTACTAACAATGTTCCAAAATAAACTACTAGTGTTTACATAATAATAAAACAAGGATCAAGTGCGGAAGCGTAACGTTAGGTGTTCGGTTCGAATCGATTGCTTGATCATCATCCTTCACTTGAGTACCTGAAAACTAATGTTTTAAACAAGCATTAGTGTTATTAACGATGGGAATTCACGTATTTGGATTAGGATCGATAACTTATTCAAATCAAGGAGTAAAATTTCATCAAAACTGGGCTCCACCGTAATTTACGGTGTCACCGTAAATTACGGTGGGTTCTGGGCATTTTGGGAACCTACCGTAAATCAGTAGATCCCCACCGTAACATTTTAATAGCCACCGTAAATTACGGTGTCACCGTAATTTACGGTGAGCCCTGCACTTGTTTTCTTGCTTATTGATCTTGAGCATTCAAGTTCCATTTTACAGCAAAATGACCTTGAACAGGTTTATCACCCACCCAAGGCTAGTTACCCAAATTTAGGACTATCACCCGTTATCACTTTTGCTATCCCAAAAGGGAACACTCCCATATCGATCTATATATGATTAAATCCAAACCTTCGTATTTGTCATCTATACAACTATTCACAATTATCAATCAAGATCACGACTCCTATATAAGGAATTTAAACTTTACAACTATCATGGCATGTCAAAATTACGACTTACACAAAGGTTATATCCAAGCATTAAGTGATGGTGTCTAGCTTCATGTTTAATACAAGACTTGTTTTGACCCGTTTGGGTGCTGAATTAAGCACCATACAGGGCATGTAAGTATCCATGTTTGTCACTCGTTTTGACCCATTTCGCTTGTTTAGGTCACTAATCATTTCCATGGCATTTTGGTAATCTTGATTGTCATGTTTCAGAATTTATTACATAAACTAACAATTAGGTATAATGTAACGAAACAATAAATTTCGTACCTTTTAGAGCGCGTCTTTTCCTCGTGAACTCCCTCCGGCTTGTCCGCTAGATGAACCGGACTCTTTGCCTAGAAAATTCAGTTTTTACAACATGTTTAGAACTCTTTTTATGACCACAATCACATCATTATGGACCATTATCAAATCTGCGTTTTTATCCAAATTTCACATTTAAATCCCCACTTAGGCATTTCTACAAACACCTTGCGGGTCAGATTTTTCTACCTTCATAAACAAGTTCATGACTTTACGATTCAACATCAAATTTCACTATAATAGTAATTTTTTTGCATACATTTTAGTATCAATATCACAGGAGTTACCTCCTATAATGAAATTTATACTAGGATTACACTCAAAATCCTAATGTTCATCATCAACATATAAAACCCATAACCTAACATCCATGGATTCATGGAATTTTCCTGAATTGGAGCATGATTTCACATATAGTTGTCTAGGTTTTACTCCTAGACACTATATCATCTTAAATCTAACTAATTACTGTCATGCATCAACAAAATTTCGGATTGCCTCAATTCATGAGGATTTCAAGTAGTGAATTTTCATAAAATTTTACATACCTCTTAATCCTCTTGCGACGAGGATCACAATTCTAAGCTCGGATTTTGTTTTGGTTAGGATTTGGACCTCCAATTGAAAGAAATTGTGAACTTTAGGGTTTGGAGGATGGGGGATCGCCCCTCTTTGCTTCTGTCGACCAGACACACCAAGAATGGTGTGTTTGGTGAGTTTTGACACTATTAGTAATTTACTTTGAGTTTTGTCAAGTTTAGCCCCTTTAACTATGATTTTCTCTAGTTTTAATTATTTTAACCATAACATGCATTAATTCAAGACTTTGAATTTAACTAGGTTAAATTCCTAGTTGGTAAACTCTTGTTTATCTATTCTTTGAACTTTATAATATAAGGGTTTATATTTTTGGGGTGTTACAAGTCCACCCCCCCTTAAAAGGGTTTCGTCCCCGAAACCGAATTACGTACCAAATAATGTAGGGTAGAGACGCCGCATCTCCTCTTCGGGTTCCCAAGTAGTGTCTGACCCTTTTCTGTGGTCCCATTTGACCTTGACTTGACTTATCACTTTGTTCCTCAAGCTTTTCTCTTTACGATCTAAAATCGCAATCGGTTTTACTGCATAGTTGAGACTGTTATCTACCTCGATATCATCGTAGTGGACATGAGCGGTCTCGTCGGCCAAACATTTTCGGAGATGTGATACGTGGAATGTGTTATGAATCCCACTCAACTCTTCGGGTAATTCAGGTCGATAAGCTACCTTACCAACCCGTTCAATGATTCTAAATGGCCCAATGAATCTCGGGCTTAACTTTCCCCTTTTTCTGAATCTAATAATACCCTTCCATGGGGAAACCTTTAGCATGACCATATCGCCAACCTGAAACTCAATTGGCCTATTTCTTTTATCTGCGTATGCCTTTTGCCGGTCTTGAGCCGCTTTCAAGTGTGCCCGAACTATGTCGATTTTCGCATTTGTAGCTCGGATTATATCAGTTGGTGCTAGCCCTCGCGGACCCACTTCTCCCCAACATACTGGAGTCCGACACTTTCTACCATATAATAGCTCATACGGGGCCATTTTAATGCTCGCGTGATAGCTATTGTTATATGCGAATTCGACCAAGGGTAAATGGACATCCCAACTACCCCCAAAATCAATAATGCAAGCCCGCAGCATATCACCCAATGTTTGTATTGTTCTTTCGCTCTGCCCATCCGTTTGTGGATGATAAGCAGTGCTAAGGAACAATTTAGTTCCCATCTGTTCTTGGAATTCACGCCAGAATTTCGAAGTAAACCGGGTATCTCTGTCTGACACAATGGATATCGGTACCCCATGCCTTGCTATGATTTCATTGGTGTAAACCTCCGACATTTTCTCAGATGTATAAGTCTCACGAATGGGAATAAAGTGAGCGCTTTTAGTTAACCTATCCACGACTACCCAAATAGCATCAAAACCACGACTTGTTTTAGGCAGTTTGGTCAATAGGTCCATCGTAATTTGCTCCCATTTCCAAACCGGAATTTCTAACGGTTGGAGTTTACCATACGGCTTTTGGTGTTCCGCCTTGACTTGTAGGCATGTCAAACACTTTTCCACGTATTTCACAGTGTCCCGCTTCATTCCGGGCCACCAATAGTTTTGCTTCAAGTCATGATACATTTTGGTCGCTCCCGGGTGAATGGAATAACGGGATTTATGAGCTTCATCAAGTAGAAGCTTCTTAACCCCACATGTGTTAGGAACCCAGATTCCATTAAAACGAGTCTTTAGGCCGTGACTGCCCACCTCAAGGTCCTTAACTTGGCCGATAATTCTTTCCTTTTTCCAGTTTTCCGCCTTTACAGCTTCATTCTGTGCTTCTCGAATTCGTTCTAGTAAACTTGAAGTTACAACCAGTTGCATTGATCGTACCCGTATCGGGGTATAATCTGTTTTGCGACTCAGCGCATCGGCAACTACATTGGCCTTACCGGGGTGGTAATGTATTTCGCAATCAAAGTCCTTGACGGTTTCTAACCACCGCCTTTGCCGCATGTTTAATTCCTTCTGGTCGAAGAAATATTTCAAGCTTTTATGGTCGGTAAAGATTGTAAACTTTACTCCGTACAAGTAATGTCTCCATATCTATAAGGCAAACACCACCGCTGCCAATTCTAAGTCGTGAACCGGATATTTATTTTCATGAATCTTCAATTGCCTCGAGGCGTAGGCGATGACCTTGCCTCGTTGCATTAACACGCATCCGAGCCCCAATTGAGAAGCGTCCGAGTAAACCACCATGTCTTCGGTCCCTTCCGGTAATGTCAGTACCGGAGCGTGGGTCAATTTTTCCTTGAGTGTTTGGAAAGCTTCTTCTTGCTTAATGCCCCACACGAACTTTTCCTCCTTACGAGTTAATTTGGTCAATGGTAAGGCAATTTTGGAGAAATCCTGTATGAATCTCCGATAATATCCCGCAAGCCCCAAAAAGCTTCGGATTTCCAAGGGATTTCTTGGAGGGCTCAATTTCGACACAGCTTCTATCTTGGACGGGTCTACTAGTACTCCATCAGCACTAATAAGATGCCCAAGAAACTGTACCTCCCGTAGCCAGAAGGCACACTTCGTGAATTTTGCATACAACTTCTCTCGTCTGAGGGTGTCTAATATTTCCCGCAAATGACACACGTGCTCGGCCTCTCTCTTTGAATATATCAAAATGTCGTCGATAAATACAATTACCGACTTATCTAGCATGGGTTTGCAAACCCGGTTCATGAGGTCCATGAAAGCCGCGGGCGCATTGGTTAATCCGAAAGGCATTACGAGGAATTCATAATGCCCGTACCTCGTACGGAAAGCCGTCTTGGGTACGTCCTCCTCCTTGACTTTCAATTGGTGATAACCGGATCGGAGATCAATTTTGGAAAACCAACTTGCTCCTTGTAGTTGGTCAAATAAATCATCAATTCTTGGGAGCGGGTATCGATTCTTCACCGTGAGTTTGTTTAACTCTCGGTAATCGATACACATGCGCATACTGCCATCCTTCTTCTTCACGAATAAGACTGGTGCGCCCCGGAGACACACTCGGTCGGATAAACCCCTTGTCAAGAAATTCCTGAATTTGAAACATCAATTCTTGTAACTCCGACGGTGCAAGCCGGTATGGCGCCTTAGCCACGGGTTTTGCGCCCGGAATCAATTCGATTCCGAACTCTACCTCCCGTTCTGGCGGTATCCCCGGTAGTTCTTCCGGGAACACGTCTTCATAATCTCGCACGACTGGTACATCCCCAATTTTGAGGAGTTCTTTTTCTGTTTCGCTTGCATATACCATAAAGGCCTTGCATCCATGTTTCATGAGCTTATGAGCTTCTAGCATTGTGCATATCACTGGGTTACCTCCTTTTTCTCCATATATCGTAACTTGTTTTCCGCTAGGAGACGTTAGCTTTATTTCCTTTCGGAAACAAACCACCTTTGCGTGGTAACGGGATAGCCAATCCATTCCCACTACCACTTGAAATTCTCCCATCGACATCGGGATCAAGTCTATTGTGTATTCCTCGTCATCAATATTCATCGTACAGTTTTCACATAAATCACAGACAATAAAGCTTTTATTATTACCTATCTCTACTTCTAAAGGCATAGGTAATTTTGTTAGAACAAATGAAGGGTGTCGAATAAACCCATATGAAACAAAGGATTTATTCACACCAGTATCAAATAACACACGTGCGGGAATTGAATTTATAGTGAATGTACCTGAGACCACGTCAGGTTCGACCTTTGCTTCAGCAGCGGTCAATTGAAAAGATCTTGCTTTGGCTTTTGTGGCTTCACCTTTTGAGTCTTGCCCTTCTTTCTTTCCTGCCAATTCTGGGCACTCCGATCTTTTGTGACCCGTTCGGTAACAGTTGTAACAAACGGTCACTTTTTCCGGGCATGATATAGCCATATGTCCCGTTTTTCGACATATAGGACAAGGCTTATCTTTGAAGCGACATTCACCCTTATGATTTTTGCCACAGATTTTGCAACTTGGTGTACCACCCTTTGCATCTGATTTCTTTGTCGTTTCATTTGTTCTTGCTTTCTTGGTAGGGCTTGGATTTATGTCTTGTGCCCTTCGTTCACCCCGCTCTATACTCTTTTTCAGCTCAATCTCCCTTTCCCGAGCGGCATTGACAATCTCGGTAAGGGTCTCGTACTTTGAAGGAGTTATGAACTCCCTATATTTTGCGCTTAGCATGTTATGGTAGTAATAAACCTTCTGCTCTTCGTTCGTTATCAGATCGTCACAGAACTTCATTTTGTCCATAAACATCCCCGTGATCTTGTCTATGGATTCACCCTTGTGTCTGAGTTGCATGAACTCTTCCTTGATCTTGTTTATAACCGCTTTGGGACTATGGTGTTTAAGAAACGGCGTCTTAAACTCCTCCCACGTCATGGCCTTGGCCGCTTCGTTTCCAATCTCCTTCTTTTTATTATCCCACCAGTCTTTCGCTTGACCTCTTAACTGACCCGTACCATAAGCTACGTAGTCATTCTCATCACAATGGGTTCTCTCGAATACTCCCTCGATATCGCCTATCCATCGCTGACACACGATTGGATCAACCTCCCCATTATATATAGGTGGTTTACAAGCTATGAATTCCTTGTATGAACAAGGTTTTCGTTCCCCAGATTTTTCCTTTGCTAGATTTGAATTATCTTCTAGCTTCTTGATTCTCTCTTCTACCACTGATAAAACCGTATTTTGGATTTTATCAATGAAGTTCGACAAACTGTTTTCGATCGCCTTTCCAACCTCTTCGGCAATCACTATTCTCATTTGTTCGGTGACTCTTGGCACCGCATCACCATCACCTCCGCTTGCCATCTTTGATACTGAAATGTTTACATACATTGTTAAACATTTCATTTGTAATACATGTTTTACTTGTTTTGATTTGATCAAGTTCGTAACTTGACTCAATCATTCTTGTTTCATGCCTTTCTTGTGTTTGAGTGTGCTTACACACTCTTGATTATATTATTCTTGTTTCATGCTTTTCTTGTGTTTGAGTGTGTTTACACACTCTTTTCCATGCATATTTGTTCGTGAATTATTTCTATACTCCTTAAATTTTACTTAAGCAATTACTCTTACCGGATGTTGATCAAGCTTGAACCGAACACTTATTGGCAACCTTAAGCTCTGATTACCAACTTGTAAGACCCAGTTTATAATACCCGTTTTTAACAGCAAATAAGCTTTACATAATATACTAAAAGTGGTCTTTACAAAAACTTTCAAGATTCGAAAGTCATTTAATAAAACATTTACTTGTTTAACCTACTAACAATGTTCCAAAATAAACTACTAGTGTTTACATAATAACAAAACAAGGATCAAGTGCGGAAGCGTAACGTTAGGTGTTCGGTTCGAATCGATTGCTTGATCATCATCCTTCACTTGAGTACCTGAAAACTAATGTTTTAAACAAGCATTAGTGTTATTAACGATGGGAATTCACGTATTTGGATTAGGATCGATAACTTATTCAAATCAAGGAGTAAAATTTCATCAAAACTGGGCTCCACCGTAATTTCCGGTGTCACCGTAAATTACGGTGGGTTCTGGGCATTTTGGGAACCTACCGTAAATCAGTAGATCCCCACCGTAACATTTTAATAGCCACCGTAAATTACGGTGTCACCGTAATTTACGGTGAGCCCTGCACTTGTTTTCTTGCTTATTGATCTTGAGCATTCAAGTTCCATTTTACAGCAAAATGACCTTGAACAGGTTTATCACCCACCCAAGGCTAGTTACCCAAATTTAGGACTATCACCCGTTATCACTTTTGCTATCCCAAAAGGGAACACTCCCATATCGATCTATATATGATTAAATCCAAACCTTCGTATTTGTCATCTATACAACTATTCACAATTATCAATCAAGATCACGACTCCTATATAAGGAATTTAAACTTTACAACTATCATGGCATGTCAAAATTACG
The DNA here is from genome assembly GCF_002127325.2 of Helianthus annuus. Taxonomy (NCBI): domain Eukaryota; kingdom Viridiplantae; phylum Streptophyta; class Magnoliopsida; order Asterales; family Asteraceae; genus Helianthus; species Helianthus annuus. Next base: position 160,274,594 of record NC_035442.2, read on the forward strand.
ACTTACACAAAGGTTATATCCAAGCATTAAGTGATGGTGTCTAGCTTCATGTTTAACCGGGGACTTAACGAAATGGGTATAAGTCTTGAAGCCCCTAAACGTCAATTTTGAGGGCTCAATATGCAAGAAAATGATGGCCAATCAGAGTTTGAAGAGCCAAGGATCAAATCGCAAAAAATCAAAAATTGAAGATCTGGTGCAGAAGGGGGTCGCGCGACGCGAGGCCCAAGGGGGGTCGTTCGCGTCACGCGAGGGCCTGTCTGATCGTTTTTCTTTTGCTCCATGCTTGCCTCTTCACTCTAACCGACTTAGTTCCATTAATGTAGTAGCATGGGCGCCCCCTACATGCTTTAGGGCCCTTAGAGACACTTGTTGATGATCAAAGAGCATGGGTAAACTTAGTTGTCAACAATCTAGTGCCTTATGAACACTATATAAAGGCCTTCATGTGCAACAAGTTCTTCACACATTTCTCTTGCACTTCTGATCATTTCTGGAGCTCCAAAGCAGAACCAAGCCATCCCTAGTTGTGCATAGGACTTTGGTAAGCACCCTTAACCTTTCTTAGTTGAGTTTTTGCTTAGTTATAGCTTAAAAGTCAAACCGTCGTAATTAGCGGTTGACTTAATGGTTAATCACAAATGGTCCAGTGATTAGCCGAATCAAAGGTAGTTATATGTTGGTAATCATGTGGGCTTTAAACCCCTAAAAGGGCACCCTCTGATTCCCACTCTAACTAGTCCGTATGTCGAGTCAAACTTGCTTAGAAAAAGTCAACATAATACTAATTTGCGATTTTATGCATAATCAGTAATGTAGATGGTGTATAACCTGTTTTAACACTCATATAACATGATAATAAGTATATTAACTAGTCTAAGCTTGTTTGATCCGACCGTTTTCTGTTTTGACCCGGTTCGGAACTGAAAGTCGCAAAAGTTTGACATTTGTTTTGACTTTAGTTCTGACCCGTTATGGTATGTTTTAGATATGCCTTAGGACTCTCTTAGGACCAGGTTACATGATGGTAAAACCCTCTGTGACCGGTTCGTTGTTTGTCTGAGTCTTTTGCACATTTCCGTTAAACGCCTAAAAGTTGACCATAACGCCCTTTTTGCTTTAAAACGAGAATTTCGGATATGTGAAGGGATAGTAACCTTAGTAACTGATTTCTAAACATGTCCCTAAAATTTCACGTCAATCCGAGGTCTAGAATAGGAGTGATGCTAAATAGCGCAATTACGGAAACTTTAGTAATTAAATGGCGCATTTAGCGTAAAGCCTATCTAACCCAAATTTCGACACCAAACCTTTTACACACTGATGTAAAATAATATTTTGAGATTTTTAAAGATTTTTAATCATTTTTAACCTGCTCATAACCTGCGGTTATGGCATCGGTTCTGTAAATACCGAATATACCCTTTTCGGACATAACTTGAGTTCTACATGGTCTTTTGACCCGATTCCCGTTGCTACTGATTTTAAAAAATAAATAAAGTATTTTGAACTTTATTAACTGTTCGGAAAACTCAGATTTCCTGTAGAACTCGGGAACCTCATTTAAAATGACCAAAATACCCCTACGGGGCGTATATTGAAATTTAATTCATTACGGGCATTATGGAAGGTATCCTACTGATACCACAACCTCTTTGGAGCATATTAACTTAGGAAACCTGTGTAGGACTCCTACGGTTACCCGTTACGCCTTTTGCACGCACGGTTCGGTTTATGTAACTAGTTTACATAAACTAGCCGAAACGGGTCAAACCTTATCGTTTATACTTCAAAATCCAGAGTGTGGTTATTATACCCATATAAAACAAGTCTTCAAACTTGTTGGGTCCAAACCACGTTCCATTCCCCGTTTTCGCCTTTCACGCGATTAAACCGTAATTATCCTTCGAAACTGACCGGTCTAAGCTAAGGCTAAATTAAAGACCCGTTAGGATTCTAATAGGTTGTTTAAACCTTCGTTCCAGAATAGGAGACCAGTAAAAGATACTTGCATTTTTTTGATTGAGGTTATTACTTGCTCAGCTAAATACTTTTAACTTATTTTCCGTTATACGGGCTTGGGTTACGGTATTTAAAATACCGCTTGGTCGGGCAATTGACCCCAACTCATTAGTAGTCGGGTGATTTCAATGTGACCCGTTTAAAAATTGGTTTTGTTGGCTTTACGCCTTTGGGAGCTTAATGACCATGTCCCGGATATCCTTGGCATCATTTTACGAAATGGCCACGACCTGGACACGCGGGTGTAGACGTACACCCGACAACGTGTCTATAATTATAAAGGTATAACCGTTGGTTTTCCCGCCACGGCTTTATGCTTTGTGGCGTGTCTATTAACCTTAAACCCGACACGACCTGGGCGACCGAACACATAGTGAACATGTAATTCTTTTACAAGATTTAATTATAAATTATCCCAAATTATAAAGAGTTTGTGCCATGTGCATTCAAATCAATTTTATTAAACATTTTACAAAAGTGTCGGTTGAATGTATTTACCAGTGTAAACTGACGTATTTTCCCCAAAAAGATTAATGCAGGTTCTACACGTAATAGGCTGGCCACTCCTTAGCATCGTTAGAGTCTCGCGAGCTTGGGATGCCAATATCTGTTGAACAATTATTTTTCTATCTTATTTTGATCCCATGTGGATTATATTTCGACGATTGTGATACTTGGATATTACATTCAATAGTTGAAATATACTTATCTTTATGCTTCCGTTGTGCATTTATATATTGTATGGTTTGACTATATTGTTGCCAACTACGTCACGGTAATCCCCCACCGGGCCCACCTGTAAGACCCAGTTTATAATACCCGTTTTTAACAGCAAATAAGCTTTACATAATATACTAAAAGTGGTCTTTACAAAAACTTTCAAGATTCGAAAGTCATTTAATAAAACATTTACTTGTTTAACCTACTAACAATGTTCCAAAATAAACTACTAGTGTTTACATAATAACAAAACAAGGATCAAGTGCGGAAGCGTAACGTTAGGTGTTCGGTTCGAATCGATTGCTTGATCATCATCCTTCACTTGAGTACCTGAAAACTAATGTTTTAAACAAGCATTAGTGTTATTAACGATGGGAATTCACGTATTTGGATTAGGATCGATAACTTATTCAAATCAAGGAGTAAAATTTCATCAAAACTGGGCTCCACCGTAATTTACGGTGTCACCGTAAATTACGGTGGGTTCTGGGCATTTTGGGAACCTACCGTAAATCAGTAGATCCCCACCGTAACATTTTAATAGCCACCGTAAATTACGGTGTCACCGTAATTTACGGTGAGCCCTGCACTTGTTTTCTTGCTTATTGATCTTGAGCATTCAAGTTCCATTTTACAGCAAAATGACCTTGAACAGGTTTATCACCCACCCAAGGCTAGTTACCCAAATTTAGGACTATCACCCGTTATCACTTTTGCTATCCCAAAAGGGAACACTCCCATATCGATCTATATATGATTAAATCCAAACCTTCGTATTTGTCATCTATACAACTATTCACAATTATCAATCAAGATCACGACTCCTATATAAGGAATTTAAACTTTACAACTATCATGGCATGTCAAAATTACGACTTACACAAAGGTTATATCCAAGCATTAAGTGATGGTGTCTAGCTTCATGTTTAATACAAGACTTGTTTTGACCCGTTTGGGTGCTGAATTAAGCACCATACAGGGCATGTAAGTATCCATGTTTGTCACTCGTTTTGACCCATTTCGCTTGTTTAGGTCACTAATCATTTCCATGGCATTTTGGTAATCTTGATTGTCATGTTTCAGAATTTATTACATAAACTAACAATTAGGTATAATGTAACGAAACAATAAATTTCATACCTTTTAGAGCGCGTCTTTTCCTCGTGAACTCCCTCCGGCTTGTCCGCTAGATGAACCGGACTCTTTGCCTAGAAAATTCAGTTTTTACAACATGTTTAGAACTCTTTTTATGACCACAATCACATCATTATGGACCATTATCAAATCTGCGTTTTTATCCAAATTTCACATTTAAATCCCCACTTAGGCATTTCTACAAACACCTTGCGGGTCAGATTTTTCTACCTTCATAAACAAGTTCATGACTTTACGATTCAACATCAAATTTCACTATAATAGTAATTTTTTTGCATACATTTTAGTATCAATATCACAGGAGTTACCTCCTATAATGAAATTTATACTAGGATTACACTCAAAATCCTAATGTTCATCATCAACATATAAAACCCATAACCTAACATCCATGGATTCATGGAATTTTCCTGAATTGGAGCATGATTTCACATATAGTTGTCTAGGTTTTACTCCTAGACACTATATCATCTTAAATCTAACTAATTACTGTCATGCATCAACAAAATTTCGGATTGCCTCAATTCATGAGGATTTCAAGTAGTGAATTTTCATAAAATTTTACATACCTCTTAATCCTCTTGCGACGAGGATCACAATTCTAAGCTCGGATTTTGTTTTGGTTAGGATTTGGACCTCCAATTGAAAGAAATTGTGAACTTTAGGGTTTGGAGGATGGGGGATCGCCCCTCTTTGCTTCTGTCGACCAGACACACCAAGAATGGTGTGTTTGGTGAGTTTTGACACTATTAGTAATTTACTTTGAGTTTTGTCAAGTTTAGCCCCTTTAACTATGATTTTCTCTAGTTTTAATTATTTTAACCATAACATGCATTAATTCAAGACTTTGAATTTAACTAGGTTAAATTCCTAGTTGGTAAACTCTTGTTTATCTATTCTTTGAACTTTATAATATAAGGGTTTATATTTTTGGGGTGTTACACCACCGGTGATACACGTGGAAAACGGGGTGTGACAGGTTGGTATCAGCCAACGTTGAGTGAATTAAACACTATCCTTATGTGTTTAATCTCAATGACACAATTGCACATACTTGAGTCTAGACAAGAACATAGGACAAATTCGAATTGTTATTCCAGTTTGTCTTTTATCGTTTATTGTGATTTAAAGATTTGTTAAGCAGGAAAAATGCCACCAGCAATTAAAAGAGGAGGAAGAGGCAAAGGGCCGATCACTACTCATAATGATCACGAGGCCGGACCTTCAAACATGCGAGCTCCTTCCAGCACGAGGAGCGAAGAACCTCAGAGACGTAGAAGAAACCTCTTTGAGCCAGCAAGACGGTCTACCTCACACAGTTCGACACCTTCATATCGTCACTCTTTTGGACCAAATTCGGAGAACGAGCCCAGTAACCCTCAACCTTCTTTCATACCTCTCCAGCGATCTGCATCGCACCGTTCCTATGGCGTTCCTACTCCTTTCTTCCAAGGCCGGTTCAACCCGGCAGATTATGTCCAAGAACCAATAGGTTATAACCCTTTAGGACCCGAACACCATTTCTCCGAGGATAATGCGGTAGATATGGATGAAGACACGGATCCCATAGAACCTGCACGAGGTACTCCCAACCACCCTATCGAGATCTCTGATGGGTCATCCTTTCATGGAACACCCTATCAAGGTCCCGACAGTTACCAGGCGAGGTTTAACCAGTGTGATTGGTACTTTACACCCTCTCACCATTCGTCACCTCACCAGCAGCAACAACAACAGGATCCTTCCGAGGATTCGCGTTTCGTGGCAGTTACGCCACCGCCTCCACCGCCACCAGTTCAACAAGCACCTCCTGATCCGCCAAGGCGTAGGAGATCAGGCGCACGGATGTCTACCCGAGGAGGGGAATTCCACTTTAGTACCCCTCGCCACTCGAGTGCAAGTCACTTTCCGCCAGTGCCTGAAGAACCACAGTTAGGGGAACCTTTGGGTCACCCTGCAGAGGTGAATTCTGCACCAGTTGCACCACCTCCACCGCCATTCGGCTATGACAATCCGATACCAGCGTACGCTGGTTCCACCGCGTACAACCCATTTGAGCAGCTGACTCACACGCACTACAACTATAATTACGATGCCGACCCATACGTGGTAGCGGCTAATTACAACGCCCTCCATCCCGACAAACCTTATAGGGATCCTTGGGGATTAGGATACGCAGCTCATGGGTATCCAGCACCTCCTAGACCTCCGGTTCAGCAGCCGTCGCAGCAGCCGCGTTTTTCTCCACCGGAGCAAGAAGAAATCCTCCACCGTCTAAACCGAGTGGAACGAGACTTTGAGCAAGAACGTAAAAGTAATCGTGGATTCCTCAAAGGCCTAGCAAACCTACTAAAAGGGAGGAAGAAACGAAATCATTAGTCTCTTTATGTACTATAGTATTTACTGTTACAATCAAGTCCCTGTGAGGACATCTGTTTGTTTTAGTCCCTGTGTGGACATTTATTATGTTTAGTCCCTGCGTGGACAATTGTCTTTCAGTCCCTGCGTGGACTTATCTTTTCGTCCCTGTGTGGACATCTATCCTTGTATTTGGTCCCTGAGTGGACTTGTTTTCTGTAAACCTCTGCGTAGGTAATTATTTATTGAAAGTCCCGTTTAGGGCAGTATGTAATCATTATTATGATTAATGAAATGTTAGTTCATGAATTTCAGTATTGTCATTATATACATTATTATATGAAATAAATCAAAAATCATTCCTTTTAAATTAATCTGCCTACTAAATAAAAAAAATCTTAATGGTAAAACCTAGCCTGGTGTCATTATAAGACCCGGCCAAGATGGTAAGACCTGATTAAAAGATTCAGATTCCTGTTAACCTCTGTAAACATGTTAACGTTCTTGGCAGATGTGATTCGTTAAAATCACACGCGTCATTCTTATACAAGAATCCTTCAAAGGATTCCAAAACCCAAATTAATGATTTGTAAATCGAGGGTTAAATCGTCAATAAAGAAGATCAATTATTAAACATCCATCAGAGATGTAGAGCCTACGGGCCATACTTATTGTCATATAAGATAAAAGGCAGTTGTAGTCTATGACTCCCTGTCAGAAAAGGTAAAAGAACTACGGTTCAAACCTTCATGCCTTGATTCTCTGTAATCCCGGCTTATATTATAAAAACGTCCTTGTGACTAGGCTTTTGCGCCACTAACGATATTGTTTGTAATTAGGATAAGTTATATTCAAATCCTAAATGAAAATGAGTAACAAATTAACCAGATATGGTCTACGTTTACCATGGTTAATTAATTGCCATAAAAGACAATTCCATAATAAACTCCTAAATAAAATTCTGTCATGTTCCTTGTAGCAGATCAAGATCTCGATGGCTGACCCAAGTGGAGTTAATAGTCAATCAAGGGAGGATGAAAATGATAACGCCCAAATTCATATAATGGGCACGGAATTGAAAGCTCTAGTAGACAGCGCTGTTAAAGCAGCCTTGGATCGGCAGTACGAAGAATACATCGAGTCTCGAAGTAGAACCTTATCTACACCACACTCAAAGCCAAAAACCCACTCTTAATCTCACAGCAAACCACCCTCGACTCCGTCTAAGCCTAAGAAGGACGACGATAGGCACTCATCCAATGAGAATAGCGTCCACCCTAAGAAGAAAGTGGTCGATGACGCACCTCGCGCCAAGGGTTGCACGTATAAGTACTTTGTCTCCTGCAAGCCCAGAGATTTTACTGGGGAGAAAGGCGCGGTGGATTGCATGACCTGGTTAGACGAAATGGACACTGTTGTGGACATCAGTGGTTGTGCTGAGAGAGACGTGGTGAAGTTTGTATCCCAGTCGTTCAAGGGTGAAGCCCTAGCATGGTGGAGATCTCTAGTTCAAGCCTCTGGGAAGGCCGTTTTGTATAGCATGACATGGGAGGAATTTATGGCTCTCATCAAAGAAAATACTGCCCTCAGCACGAGGTTGAGAAGATAGAGTCTGATTTCTTATCGTTGGTCATGAAGAACCTGGATTGCCAGGCATATCTCACGACTTTCAACACTCTGTCGAGATTGGTTCCGTATCTTGTAACACCGGAACCCAAACGGATCGCGCGCTTCATTGGGGGTTTGGCCCCAGAAATAAAAGCTAGCGTGAAGGCTTCTAGGCTTGCTACCTTCAGATCCGTGGCAGATATATCTCTGTCTCTCACCCTGGATGCAGTGAGGCAGAGATCGTTGAGAAATGCTGATAGTGAGAAGAGGAAACGTGAAGATGATGATTCACGTAGATCTAACAAGAAGCATCGGGGCAATCGTGACCACAAGAGGGGGTCAGAGAACAAGAAGAATGATCCACAGTCGGGCGATAAGCCTATGTGCAAGGTCTGTCAGAAGCACCACTTCGGAAAGTGCAGATTTGAAAAGAAATCCCAGCCAAAGGCCTATGGGATATGCAAGTCCTCTGAGCATAGGACTCTTGAGTGCAAGAAACTCAAGGATGCAACTTGCTATAGTTGCAACGAGAAAGGGCACATCAAGACTAACTGCCCGAAGATAGTGAAGAAGGCTGATGAAGGGAAAAAGACCAATGCGAGGGTCTTTCAGATGGATGTTAAAGAGGCTATCCAGAACGACAACGTCATAACCGGTACGTTCCTTATCAATGATGTATTCGCAAGAGTGTTATTTGATTCTGGAGCAGATAAATCCTTTGTGGGTGATAAGTTCTGCGAATTGTTAAAATTGCCTGTTAAAACCTTGAATGTGAAATATGAAGTAGAACTAGCTGATGGGACTATGGGAACAGTCTCAACTGTTTTAGATGGATGTGTTATATCCATTAGGAATCACTCATTTCCTTTATCCCTATTACCCTTTAAACTAGCTGGTTTCGACGTAGTATTGGGTATGGATTGGTTATCGCATAACCAAGCCCAAATCGTGTGCAACCAGAAACAAGTGGTAATCAAAACTCCGTCTGGAGAACCACTTATCATCCAGGGAGATACTCGACATGGATTGCCTGCACATGTATCTATGCTAAAGGCATCCAGATGTTTGAAGAAGGGATGTGTCATTTATATGGCACAGGTAACTATTGGTGAAGAGAGACCCAAGATTGAAGACATTCCAGTCATCTCTAACTATCCTGAAGTTTTCCCAGAAGAACTGCCTGGTTTGCCACCAGACAGGCAAGTGGAATTCAGTATCGACATCATCCCAGGAGCCGCGCCTATAGCGAGAGCACCCTATAGATTGGCTCCCACGGAAATGAAAGAACTGAGGACGCAGCTAGATGATCTGCTAGCCAAAGGTTTCGTTAGACCAAGTTCATCTCCTTGGGGAGCACCAATCCTGTTCGTCAAGAAGAAAGATGGTTCGATGCGTCTATGCATCGATTACCGTGAGCTGAATAAAGTTACAATCAAGAATAGGTATCCTTTGCCTAGGATCGACGATCTGTTCGATCAGTTGCAAGGAGCGAGCTACTGTTCCAAGATTGACCTGAGGTCAGGGTACCATCAATTGAAGGTCAAGGATGAAGATGTGCACAAAACAGCGTTTAGGACTCGTTATGGTCATTTCGAGTTCCTAGTGATGCCTTTTGGGCTCACTAATGCACCTGCCGCATTCATGGATCTCATGAATCGCGTGTGTAAGCCTTATTTGGATAAATTTGTCATTGTCTTCATCGATGACATTCTCATCTACTCCAAGAGTCAAGCTGACCACGAGAAACACCTTCGATGTATTCTCAAACTGCTTCATCAAGAAAAGCTTTATGCCAAATTCTCTAAATGTGAATTTTGGCTACGGGAAGTCCAATTCCTTGGACATTTAGTCAGCGAGCGTGGTATCCAAGTGGATCCCGCTAAAGTTGAAGCCGTCATGAATTGGCAGGAACCGAAGACGCCTACGGAGATTCACAGTTTCCTAGGTCTAGCAGGATACTACAGACGCTTCATCGAAAATTTCTCAAGAATTGCTGCACCCCTAACTTCTTTAACTAGAAAGAGTATAAAGTTTAATTGGGGCCCTAAGCAGCAAGAAGCTTTTGATGTCCTCAAACAAAAGCTGAGCAATGCTCCAGTGTTGACATTGCCGGAAGGAATGGAAGAATTTGCCGTATATTGTGATGCATCGCACACCGGTATGGGTTGTGTGCTTATGCAGAGGGGCAAGGTGATTGCCTATGCATCGCGACAACTGAAAGTGCATGAAAAGAACTACACCACCCATGACTTGGAGTTGGGTGCCGTTGTATTTGCACTAAAGCTTTGGAGGCATTACCTTTATGGCATTAAATTTGTGATCTATTCTGATCACAAAAGCCTTCAGCATCTATTCAATCAGAAAGATCTGAATATGAGGCAGCGACGCTGGATGGAAACTCTTAACGATTATGACTGTGAAATAAGATGCCATCCAGGCAAGGCCAACATAGTCGCAGATGCCTTGAGCAGGAAAGAAAGAGTGAAACCAATAAGGATCAATGCCAAGAGCATTGAAATCAAGAACAGTCTGAATGAAAGATTGTTAGCTGCACAGAAAGAGGCTGTGTTAGAAACTAACTATCCAAACGAAAAGCTAGGGGTAACCGAGGAGCAGTTATCCTATGGCAAAGACGGAATTCTGAGATTGAATGGAAGGATATGGGTTCCTGTTTATGGAGGTCTTCGTGACGTTATCCTTCAGGAAGCCCACAGTTCCCGATATTCCGTCCATCCTGGTGCTGATAAGATGTACCAAGACTTGAAGGCAAATTTCTGGTGGATAGGCTTGAAGAAGTCTATAGCCACCTATGTAGCAAAGTGCTTGACTTGTGCGCAAGTAAAGGCTGAACATCAAAAACCGTCAGGCTTGCTACAACAGCCTGAACTTCCCGAATGGAAATGGGAAATGGTGACGATGGATTTCATCACCAAGTTGCCAAAGACAAAGAAGGGAAACGATACAATATGGGTAATAGTTGATAGACTGACTAAGTCAGCACATTTCCTACCCATAAAGGAGACTCGTAGCTCCGATATATTAGCCCAAATGTTTGTAGACAAGATTGTAGCCCTTCATGGCGTGCCTGTGTCTATTATCTCTGATAGAGATACCAGATACACGTCACACTTTTGGAAAAGCTTCCAGCAATCTTTGGGTACACGTTTGAATTTCAGTACGGCTTACCACCCTCAGACAGATGGACAGAGTGAGCGTACAATCCAAACGTTAGAAGACATGCTTCATGCATGTGCGATCGACTTAGGTGGTAGCTGGGATAACCACCTACCATTGGTCGAATTCTCCTATAACAACAGCTACCATACCAGCATTAAGGCTGCACCTTTTGAAGCCCTATATGGTAGAAAATGTAGAACGCCCGTTTGTGGGCAGAAGTTGGAGATGTCCAAATGACAGGACCTGATATTATCTTTGAAACAACGGACAAGATTGTCCAAATTCGCGATCGATTGAAAGTTGCCCGAGACAGGCAGAAGAGCTACGCAGATTTAAAGCGTAAGCCTTTCAATTTCGAAGTAGGCGACAAGGTTTTGCTTAAGGTATCACCCTGGAAGGGGGTGATGCAATTCGGTAAGAAAGGCAAACTAAGCCCGAGATATATTGGACCTTTCGAGGTAATCGAACGTGTCGGATCGGTTCCTACAAATTAAACTTACCAGAAGAGCTCAGTGGTATCCACAATGTGTTCCACATCTGTAACCTGAAGAAGTGTTTCGCTGACGAATCACAGGTTATACCGCATACAGATGTACACATCGATGAGAGCTTAAAGTTCGTTGAGAAACCTGTGTCGATCGAGGATCGACAGGTTAAGAAACTTCGCAGGAAGTATATACCGATTGTGAAGGTAAATTGGGATGCCCGTAGAGGTCCCGAATACACGTGGGAGGTAGAGTCCACGATGAAAGAAAAGTACCCTCTTTTATTTCAATAAATCTCGAGGTCGAGATTTCTTTTAAGGGGGTGAGGATGTAACACCTCGAAATTTTTGCGTCCAATAATGTATTGACACGTGTCATAGGTTTACACATGGTGTTAAATACTAAATAAAGGACTAAAGTTGACAAACATTGAAAGTATGCAAATTCGAGGGTTAAAAATATCAACAAGGGATAATTATATCGTACATTAACCCTAAGTGATGCTCGTACCTTCAAACAAATGAATCATGGATCGTACGGAACGAAATGTGGAAGAAAGTGAGGAATTACAAACTACAAGGGTCAAATGTGTCAACATGTTTAAGATATACCTCTGAGTGACCTTTTGACAAACCCGGAGCTTTGTAACGGTTAATTATGCTCACTAGAATACTCGACAAAAATTTCATAAAGTTTCGTTATCGTATGAGCAAGTTGTGATCAAATTCGTATGCGAGGGATTAAAACGTCAACGTTGAAAGTTAGGACTTTTCGGGTAACAATAAAGTTAACCGGGGACTTAACGAAATGGGTATAAGTCTTGAAGCCCCTAAACGTCAATTTTGAGGGCTCAATATGCAAGAAAATGCTGGCCAATCAGAGTTTGAAGAGCCAAGGATCAAATCGCAAAAAATCAAAAATTGAAGATCTGGTGCAGAAGGGGGTCGCGCGACGCGAGGCCCAAGGGGGGGTCCTTCGCGTCATGCGAGGGCCTGCCTGATCGTTTTTCTTTTGCTCCATGCTTGCCTCTTCACTCTAACCGACTTAGTTCCATTAATGTAGCAGCATAGGCCCCCCTACATGCTTTAGGGCCCTAATAGACACTTGTTGATGATCAAAGAGCATGGGTAGACTTGGTTGTCAACAATCTAGTGCCTTATGAACACTATATAAAGGCCTTCATGTGCAACAAGTTCTTCACACCTTTCTCTTGCACTTCTGATCATTTCTGGAGCTCCAAAGCAGAACCAAGCCATCCCTAGTCATCCATAGGACTTTGGTAAGCACCCTTAACCTTTCTTAGTTGAGTTTTTGCTTAGTTATAGCTTAAAAGTCAAACCGTCGTAATTAGCGGTTGACTTAATGGTTAATCACAAATGGTCCAGTGATTAGCCGAATCAAAGGTAGTTATATGTTGGTAATCATGTGGGCTTTAAACCCCTAAAAGGGCACCCTCTGATTCCCACTCTAACTAGTCCGTATGTCGAGTCAAACTTGCTTAGAAAAAGTCAACAGAATACTAATTTGCGATTTTATGCATAATCAGTAATGTAGATGGTGTATAACCTTTTTTAACACTCATATAACATGATAATAAGTATATTAACTAGTCTAAGCTTGTTTGATCCGACCGTTTTCTGTTTTGACCCGGTTCGGAACCGAAAGTCGCAAAAGTTTGACTTTTGTTTTGACTTCAGTTCTGACCCATTATGGTATGTTTTAGATATGCCTTAGGACTCTCTTAGGACCAGGTTACATGACGGTAAAACCCTCTGTGACCGGTTCGTTGTTTGTCTGAGTCTTTTGCACATTTCCGTTAAACGCCTAAAAGTTGACCATAACGCCCTTTTTGCTATAAAACGAGAATTTCGGATATGTGAAAGACAGTAACCTTAGTTACTGATTTCTAAACATGTCCCTAAAATTTCACGTCAATCCGAGGTCTAGAATAGGAGTTATGCTAAATAGCGCAATTACGGAAACTTTAGTAATTAAATGGCGCATTTAGCGTAAAGCCTATCTAAACCCAAATTTCGACACCAAACCTTTTACACACTGATGTAAAATAATATTTTTAGATTTTTAAAGATTTTTAATCATTTTTAACCTGCTCATAACCTGCGGTTATGGCATCGGTTCTGTAAATACCGAATATACCCTTTTCGGACATAACTTGAGTTCTACATGGTCTTTTGACCCGATTCCAGTTGCTACTGATTTTAAATAATAAATAAAGTATTTTGAACTTTATAAACTGTTCGGAAAACTCAGATTTCCTGTAGAACTCGGGAACCTCATTTAAAATGACCAAAATACCCCTACGGGGCGTATATTGAAATTTAATTCATTACGGGCATTATGGAAGGTATCCTACTGATACCACAACCTCTTTGGAGCATATTAACTTAGGAAACCTGTGTAGGACTCCTACGGTTACCCGTTACGCCTTTTGCACGCACGGTTCGGTTTATGTAACTAGTTTACATAAACTAGCCGAAACGGGTCAAACCTTATCGTTTATACTTCAAAATCCAGAGTGTGGTTATTATACCCATATAAAACAAGTCTTCAAACTTGTTGGGTCCAAACCACGTTCCATTCCCGGTTTTCGCCTTTCACGCGATTAAACCGTAATTATCCTTCGAAACTGACCGGTCTAAGCTATGGCTAAATTAAAGACCCGTTAGGATTCTAATAGGTTGTTTAAACCTTCGTTCCAGAATAGGAGACCAGTAAAAGATACTTGCATTTGTTTGATTGAGGTTATTACTTGCTCAGGTAAATACTTTTAACTTATTTTCTGTGACAACCCGAACTCTTAAGGTTAGCATTGTGTAATCTCGTAACTTTGTTTTATTTTCATTCTTCGTTCATGTTCCTGGCTAAAGCAAGCTTGTTTTATGTAAACATAGTGTGTGTGACCGAGTGGGTTATTGGGCTACCTTATGTGCATAACGGCTGGATTGGGCCGCGTAAAGACTTGGGCCGTCTCACTAGTATCTCGGCCTACACTTCCTGAGATCCAACCCGAGCCCGAACCCAAGTGATACGTAAACCCAACTCGATTGGGCCGGCTAGATAGTAATCACTTTAATGCAACTCGGCCCACATTAAGGTTTAAACTTTGGCCCACTCTTAAGACTTGATTCACGATTTATGAAGCCCACATTATGTTTCAAGACTTCAAGATATATATTAGGGAATTGTATAATACGTATACTAGAAGGAGATTTTATTAAAAAAAAGGAAAAGAAACCCTAAACACCCCCTGACTAGCGACGGCAGTGACCCTACCCAACGAGGCATCATTTTCTTTCATCGGGTTTCTGGTTAGTAACTTCGTGTTCGTATTAAATCTGATTTGTTTGATTTTGTTTGTGTGTGTGCTTGATTAACAAAAAAAGCGTGTACGTATGTTCCATGAGGGTTAGGTTATGTGAATTGAAAGTTTGTTATTATGGTGAATATGTTGATGGCGGTTTGATTTATTGACCTTAACAATGAATCTTGAATTTTAATACATCACATGCAAACTGGCAGTTTTATTCTCAAACAATTGTCAATGGCCGACAATTCTAATTCACTCTACAATTTCATTGGGCCGCACAATAGATCTGATCACATGAAACCATGATTGGGCCGATGATATGGACTTTGACTTTATATTTCAATAACTGTTATTAAAAGTGTTAGAATGTATTCACTACTAAGTTTTAAGATGAGGTTCATGATTGTCTTGTTGACTTAAATGATGACATGACTGGTAATAGCTCACCGTTCGATCTCTACAAATTTCTTTGTATGAATGAATAAGAGATGATGGAAAACGGTACAACGTCTTGATTTGAAACCTGCTAGGAGGTTTTAGATGATTAATAGATAATCAGATGACTAAAAGTGTGCTAATTATTTTTTAGCAATAGAGATACTTGAATAAATGCGATGAATGATTGAATGAACTAATGAATTGTGATATAAATGTTCAAAATATAAGCTGGGAAATCAAGGTTTGTGCTGTGTTTTCATGGGAATGTACAACTAGACACGCTTAGGGTACAACACAGGGAATGCATGTCACACACTTAATAGGATGTGGGGAACGCACAGTGAGTGTGTTGTGGGGGCCACTCACAAAATAAATGATGCAAGAGAATTGTTGCACAATGTACAACTCAAAGAAGCACGACCACACACTTATAAATTGTACCAGTAATTGTTGCGTAGTGTACAACAGGGTTGAGCTGGGTTGCAAACTCTCAAATTAACCGTACACTCTAACGATTGGGCTGGAAATGCCTTTGGGCTCAACAGACATTTCGGCCGCACACTATTATCATTTTATTAGTAATTGTCTCCTAAAACATTATTTAAGGGCAAATAAGGAACGTGAGGATTTAGAAAGCATGATTTAATGTTTTATAGAAATTCTTTTTGTTGGCAAATAATATTGTTCAAATAATTATTCACGCTAAATGACTGTATATGCATTTTAGGGAGTATAGAAATTATATGCTACTTGTGTAATTGCATGAAATACTTATATACGTACCTGATCAAACTCGGTAACCATAAATAGGACGCGGTTGATCAAACTTTAAAACAAGTAAATAACTTGCCGAGCAAACCAAGGTGAGTTCACTGCTCTTTTTCCAAGCATGCATCCCGGGGAGGGATATCGGGTAACGTTCCGGGGAGGAACGCTTATTTATTGGGATGTTTGTTATTATACTCAGTTTCTATCACATAAGACCCCTTACATCTACTGACAGTTGCCGGGAAGGCAACGAGGTTATTAGTTGATAGCGCTATTAGGTTTGGCACCCTCACACCGTACCTGGGAGGACGGGCATGAACTAATTTCCTTAAAGCATGACCAATGTTTTGATAGAGACATTGGGGTTGGGCAAACACATCTTGTAGCCATCTGCGGTAATCGAGTTAATAACAACATCAAATCAAATTATTGAACTATTGAACTGTTGAACTGTTTTATACACATACCTGGTAACTAAACGCGTTAACAAAACTTTGAACTCACCAGCGTCGTCTGACACACTTGTCTGCATGCTTGTAGGTCGTTAGATGTCTTGGACTGGAACCTGCTGTCTGGAGTAGCTGGAGTGGTCATGGGTCGACTGGAGGGATTCATGTGATTGAACTATTGATATCATACATTGATTTTTGAAACAGTTTAACATTGGGTTACTATTTGCTTCCGCTGAACATGTTGGTTTTCATTTAAACTTGTGGATGGTATTTTTATTAATAATTGAGAATTTTATTTTAAAACTAGTATGGGTTCAACGTAATTAGTGGCTCGTTATTGGTACGTCACACGTCTAACAGGGACATTCCCTAGGTGGTACTTTGGGGGTGTGACATTTTCCGTTATACGGGCTTGGGTTACAGTATTTAAAATACCGCTTGGTCGGGCAATTGACCCCAACTCATTAGTAGTCGGGTGATTTCAATGTGACCCGTTTAAAAATTGGTTTTGTTGGCTTTACGCCTTTAGGAGCTTAATGACCATGTCCCGGATATCCTTGGCATCATTTTACGAAATGGCCACGACCCCGACACGCGGGTGTAGGCGTACACCCGACAACGTGTCTATAATTATAAAGGTATAACCGTTGGTTTTCCCGCCACGGCTTTATGCTTTGTGGCGTGTCTATTAACCATAAACCTGGCACGACCCGGGCTACCGAACGCATAGTGAACATGTAATTCTTTTACAAGATTTAATTATAAATTATCCCAAGTTATAAAGAGTTTGTGCCATGTGCATTCAAATCAATTTTATTAAACATTTTACAAAAGTGTCGGTTGAATGTATTCTGACGTATTTTCCCCAAAAAGATTAATGCAGGTTCTACACGTAATAGGCTGGCCACCCTTAGCATCGTTAGAGTCTCGCAAGCTTGGGATGCCAATATCTGTTGAACAATTATTTTTCTATCTTATTTTGATCCCCTGTGGATTATATTTCGGCGATTGTGATACTTGGATATTACATTCAATAGTTGAAATATACTTATCTTTATGCTTCCGCTGTGCATTTACATATTGTGTGGTTTGACTATATTGTTGCCAACTACATCACGGTAATCCCCCACCGGGCCCACCGGTGATACACGTGGAAAACGGGGTGTGACAGTTTATCAGCTAGCATGTTTTCCAAATGGTGATCTCAACTGAGAAATCTATTGTAACTCACTCACATCAGTTCACTAAGAACATTAAAATCTGAAACTACCACAGTGACTATTGAAGTTTACTATGCAAATATTGGATCGAAAAATAACTCGGTACCTAACCATCACCTATCTGTTACTCCTAACAAAATAAAAAAAGACATGTTGAAATGAACATAAATTGTTGATTACCACCATATATCATATACTAATTGAAATTTATGGAATAAACAACACCAAAAGTCAACCTACTTCTCAAGTTCATCAAAACTCATCACCGATCCCATCCAAA
The DNA here is from genome assembly GCF_002127325.2 of Helianthus annuus. Lineage (NCBI taxonomy): Eukaryota > Viridiplantae > Streptophyta > Magnoliopsida > Asterales > Asteraceae > Helianthus > Helianthus annuus. Next base: position 160,292,605 of record NC_035442.2, read on the forward strand.
AGTTAAACTCAACACAATCAAGTCACAAATTCAAGTTAAAAATATGTAATCCCTTCATAAATTATGCAATTAACAACATGAACAGATCTAATCGTACCTTACAACACATATGAGATCTAATGTTATTAGATAAGAAGAATCTATAAAACAGTGAGTTGAAACAACAAATTTGCCCTAAATTTGCCCTAATTTCGAAGTAGACAAACATACAAATTCAAATTCAAGCAAAATAAAGTGAAAGGTGACATTCACGCACCTGATTTGTTGAAACAACAGCAACCTTTCCTTCAATAGCTAACACCCTGTACATACACTTCACTAATTAACTTCATAAACTGCAGAAAATTCAATAATCTATATAAATACAGAAAACCAATAAACTTACCAGAAAACAAAACCAGATGCACAACGGAGATAGAGTATTACTAGGTTATAACCCGGAAATTTTCCGGGTAGGAAAATTTAATTTACAACAAATAAAAGTATAAAAATAACACTTTTAACATCTAAAGTATCATCTTTCCATTTTCTCCACCAAAAAATTTTAATTCGGTTTCTTAAACTTTTTCTTGTTGTAAAGAGCCATAAAAACATACAAAAGCAAGAATGTATATTAATCATGTATATTTTTTTAGTATAACGGATTATTTTTTAAAATTTGTATACACGTATAGACAATACCTCACTGTCACTCTACACTCTAAATCAAACTATTTTGACCCGACTCATACCTATTCCCAACCTTGCCCCACCCATATCAGCTACAACAAAAAACATCAACAAAAAAATACATGTTTGGATTCTTATATTATGATACAATGACACCTACATCAGCTACAACAAAAAACAAAACCAACTAACACTAATATATAAACATGGAAAAAAGTTAAATTTAAATCCAACCCAGATGGCTCAGTTCGTTAAAAAAAATAATCCGTGAAACATTAATATACAATCAATGGAAAAATACATGAAAATCTGTTGGTGGAGGTAAGATAGTTGGTGGCTATATAAGTTAAAGATCTAAATTCTATATAATCCCTTCCATCTATAATATAAAGTATATAAATCAAATAATGTATTCAACACGTGAACACCTATGCAACCATCAACTAATTAAATGAGCAATTGAGCAACTTCGAAGGTCATTAACCAGTAAAAACCCACAATGACATTAAAGTTATAGTTTTCAATCATTTTTTTCTTATGTAGACATTTAATTTAAAATCTATCTAAGATTGTGATTCGCTCGGTTCTCGATCATAATCTGCAGAAGAACAAACAATATCAACATTCAAAAACAAAAAAGATTCAATTAATCCAACAAATCATTTTGCATTAATCACCTGTGACTTCAATTTCCAATCGATTAAGCTCGAGTTTCAACGAATCCAAAACCGTGAAACAACTTTATAAGATTGTCCATGTCTAAACTTGGCCTCACCGTAGACCCCCTTACAACTTGTAGTACCCAAACCCCTACCTCCTCCACATCAAAGAATAGATCCATTCATAAACATCATAATCGGACAAACTTAAATAATCATCAACAACACAAAAAATACATATAAATGATCAAAAAATATTGCGATTAAAGATTTAAAATACATAACAATCAAATCTTGATTATATACCTGCAGAATAAGTGGAATGATCTACTTATTTAATGGAATTGCATTATATAATACTTAAGTAACCAGGTATACATGAGATTTATTCTTTGGTATCAAAAATTTGTCCAGATCCATCTCAAACTTGCTTTTGACCTGAAAAAAAGGTAAAAATTTAAATAAAAAAATGTAAAGTAATCCACTTAAATTCATAAAACTATAATTAACTAAGTGAACAAAAACCTTTAAAGTTAGATTTTCATTAACAACAACATTTGATTTCCCCTTCGGATCATCCTAACAAACATAAAACATTAACCTTTGAAAATGAAAAAATAAAGGTAAAACAATTCAGTTAATTACAAATTCTTATAATTTAGTAAATGAACACAAACCTTTGAACTTTGATTTTCATCATAAAAGAACACTTGTTTTCCCTTTCGGTTTAGTTTTTTTATCCCAATCATCTTTGAACTACATATAAGGGAAAAAATGTTTAACAATCTAATACGAATAGTAATTAAATTTAACAAAATAAGAAAAAAAAACAGTGACAAAAAAAATAATAATTAGAAAACAAATAAACATACCAAAAATAATGGGTCATCTTCCTCAATAAGCTTTAAAAATGAAGGAAAGTTGTTACTCTGATCCATATATGAAAATGAAATATGAAGGCTTTTTAAAAATTAAAACGGTAAACTATTTATAGAAACAAACTTATAATATCGGGAGAAACTTCTAAAACAAGTAATTAAAAATGAACGGTTTCAAAAATTTTAAAACCTATTTATTTTTAGAAACACAATCAATATTCCGTAAAAACATATCACACACTAAAAGTTTACATAATCTATAATGGATTCAAAATTAACACAATATAAAATTTATTAGTTAATCATGAAAAAAGAAAAACAGAAATAAAAAACCAAAACAAAAGAATCATTAATACATCTTAATACAATACAAAATTTATTAGTAAAAAAAACATAGATTTTCAAATTTCAAAAAATATCATAGTTAGATTTGCCAAAAAAAAAAAAAATAAACAAAATAACTTAAAAATTAGAGATTAGCATAAACGATGAAAACTATCATTATACTGGATCAAAAAACACCAAAAAAACGATAAAATTAAACTTACCTCTTGTGTTCGAAGAAGATTCAGGCTCCTGCAATTGCATAAGTCATCATCAATAAGTTCAAGACAATGACCATATGGAACTTTTCCTCCCCACAATAAGCTTGCAAAATCATACGGTATTTCCTATAAATCGATACAAAAAACATATAAGCTTAAATAACTTATTGTCTGTTGATAAAATGAAAACCAAAGAAACATACCAAAAATATAGGATCATAGTCATCAATCAACTTTAAAAATGATTGGAGCGTTGTTTTTAGGATCCATAACTGCAAAGGAATAAAGGAATTTTTTTAAAAAATATAACGGTAACTTATTTATAGAAACAATTTCTAATTACAGAAACCGAGTTATAATTGAAAATAGAAAAATGAACCTTTAAAACAGTAATGTATTTATGGAAACAAAAACATCTTTAGAAAGAAATTAAAGGTATCTTTAAACCTAAATAGAAAAACTCATAATTGACAAAACTAACAATATGAACTTCAAAAGATAATGACATAAAGTTTCAAAATTATGCCTAAACAGAAAATTTAATAAGAAATAAGAAAGAGTATACATATCAAAATACAAACAATACCAACAACATTTAACTAACCTGTTTTGGTAGACGAACATTCCGAGTCCGAATTTCAAAAAAGATTGAGGATTCACCATGGGAAAATACAAACAATAAATCATTCAGAACATATATTACTAATTTTAAAAAAAATAATGACACAAAATTTAATAAGAAATAAGAAAGACTATACATCAAAAAAACAAACAATACCAACAACATTTAACTAACCTGTTTTGGTAGACAAACATTCCGAGTACGAATTTCACAAAAGATTGACGGTTAACCATGGGAAAATACAAACCATAAATCATTCAGAACATATATTACTAATTTAAAAAAAAATACTGAACAGAAAGGATAAAATTAAATATTACAAACTTAGAAAAATAAAAAAACTATAAAATTTAACTAACCTCTTTTGTTTGAGGAATTATCGGAGTCCGATTTTTATATAGGATCATAGTCATCAATCAACTTTAAAAACGTTTGGAGCGTTGTTTTAGGATCCATAACTGCAAAGGAATAAATGAATTTTTAAAAAAAATATAACGGTAACTTATTTATAGAAACAATGTCTAATTACAGAAACGAGTTATAATTGAGAATAGAAAAATTAACCTTAAAAACAATGATGTGTTTATGGAAACAAAAACATCTTTAGAAAGAAATTAAAGGTATCTTCAAACCTAAATAGAAAAACTCATAATTGACAAAACTAACAATATGAACTTCAAAAGATAATGACATAAAGTTTCAAAATTATGCCTAAACAAAAAATTTAATAAGAAATAAGAAAGAGTATACATATCAAAAAAACAAACAATACCAACAACATTTAACTAACCTGTTTTGGTAGACGAACATTCCGAGTTCGAATTTCAAAAACAGTAAATAAATTTTTAACAAAACATCATTTCATATGAATCATGATGAAAAACAAACAATCTAATATTGTTTACATACCTTGCCTATATGTCTAATGATCTACAAAAAAATAAGAAGAACAACAAACATTAGCAACTGCCAAAACAGTTTTCAACATCAAAAACATAACTTTTCTTGAATAAATTGAAGATCGAACAACATAAAGAAACAATATTTAACCTTGATCATGTAGTTTTACCTTAGATCTTTTTATAGATTATTGATTAAATACACCTATAACATGTTCGATCTACATATAAAAAAAGAAAATTCATCAAAAATTGATATTAAACATTTACAACAAATAAATATCTACTATAGATTACATACCTGCAAATTATGTGGACATATCATTTACAATAAATAAATATCTACTAACATTTACAGTAATAAATATCAAAAACCTAAAATATAGACATACACCACTCAACTAAAGCATCAAATAACCATTGAATACAATCAATTAACCTCGTTAACAAAAGGCAAGATCTTTGTAAGATGAGCATTAAGCCATGGCAACTTGAAAAATTGAACAGCAAAATCAGTCCCCAAAAATAGAAAGAGCATGAACAGAAAAAAAAACCAAGATAAATAAACAAAACTCTACTTCTATCTCTGTAAAAAAAACAACCCAAGAATAGTAAGCTACATTTGTTTAGAGATATTCATTGACAAAACTTCTTTTTCACGTCATATTCTAGTGATGTGCCCTAATTTTATAAAATTTTCAAAATATTTTTACATGCTGGTCAACAGTCTATTTGGAACGTAGAAGATCTGAAGAACATACATAAAATGAATATTATAAAAACCAAAATACTACACAAAATCGCAAACCTGGTTACTGAATCGTTAGAATTTCGAATTTTCCGACAAATCGCTGGACAATTCAAACATAAAAAATTGTATGGATCAGGTAAGGTAAATATCAATAAAAACTCTAATGATAGAAAAAAAAGCCCTAATTAAAGGAAAATATGAATGATATAACATGAATCTGCTCAAATCGATGGACGATTCAAATGATTCAGCCAAGTCTGTATGGATTGTATTACAAATAACATCAAAAGAAGATTTAATGGCGAAAAATAAGACCTCATTTGCAAGAACGAACCTGGTATATGGTGATTTAAGAAGAAAATGTGGCGATGATCGATAGATGATATCTAGGGTTTAAGAAATAGATAGATTGTGTTTAAAATAACAAAGAAAAATCAAAGACAGAAAAGAAAATTAACATACCTATGCTCGATCGGTGAAGAAGGAAGAACCAGATTAGAGAAAAATGGATCTAGGGTTTGAAAAAAGTGAGGCTATGAACAATTGTTGTTTGGAAAAGATGATATATAAGATCCATTAACTTTGACCCGATTATAATTCGGATCCCGTGTCCAATTCTCAAACCATCTAATATTGTGTCTTCCCTCCCAAAATCACCATCTCCTCAACCATAGGATGCCACATAAGCAAAATGGTTCCACCATTCAAAGACACATGGCCCAAATCATCTCATTTATTAATATATATAGATATGGTATGGCTTTATATACTCCATCACAAGTTAAATATACAGAAGATGAAGCAAAATTCAAACACGAATCCGTGTGAATGCTGATCTACACCGTAAGATTAGGTTTAAAAATCAACCACAACCGTAGGATCTGTGTTTCTTGTGAGAGATTTGTGTTTCTTGAATAGGAATTGGATTTTTATGCAAAGATGTGACTGTGTGATATGTGTTTCAGTTAGAAAGTGAGATTCAGAAGTGTTGTTTTGGGTTTTTTGAAACCTAGTTCGAAGTGGAATGAATACAAAGTGATAAAGAGGGAAGGAAAGAAGAAGAAGATGAAAGGGAAAGAATGGTGGAGCGCGTGTGAGGATTGAAGCTCTGATACCTGCAGTAAGAGAGAAACTGATACCTGCAGTAAGAAGAAGATGAAACAGATATTTTGTCTTTATGGTTGACTTCCTATCCAACCCTTTATGCATATGTTTTTGTTAGAGGTTTTTTTTTTTTAAATCAAAATTGTGAGGAATTGACACCTAAGATTAAATTAGGGTGGGGGCTGGATATGAGGACACGTGGCTTATTCAACTTTTCCTTTATTATATAGGAAGATTTATTATAATAAAAATTCTGCCTAAACTACGCGCCAAAAAACTCCTATAAGAGAGAGGTCTCTACACTTGAATTGATCACACACAGAAAACAAACGCCATTTTCCCTATAAACCACTCACTGTAAACGCCAAAAAAAATAGTTAAAAAAACAGATGGCAAAGCTTTCAATGAATGGATTCTTCTCCGATGTGGGTATCTCTATAAGTTTTTGCTGAATGAGATGGACAAATATTCAAGAAAAGGACACTGATGACAGTGATGTCATCATGTGAGCTTTGTTCTTGATGACTATATACATGGCATGAAGGGATCAATACCAGTGTAAAATGCTATTTTGAACTCAATTATTATAAATAGCATTCAAGCATGAGTTGATCTTCAATGACATTTCACCAAACAAGAATATCACACCAAAAACAGGATGCCACTAACAAGTTTTGGCTAAAAAGACGGGCGTTATATAGGAAAGTTGGCATCTAGCTAAGGTATTCAAAGGTTCAAAACGCCAAAAACAAATTCAAGAAGAAAGAGGCTGATGACAGTGAAGATTTGGATAAGAAATTAGATTACCATTTTTATTTTTTTTTTCATTTTCTATTGTTTTGTTATCTAATTATCTGTTGTTTGTTATCTAATTCTCTACTAATAAAATACATTATTATATAAAACGCCAAAAACTACAAACACCAAAACGCTAGTAGTATGAAAACTGTGAGAACGGATGCTGGAAAAGCACATTGGTAATGTATTAAACGCCAAAAAAATTGACTAAACGCCATAAAAAACATTTGGTCTTATTGTAAACTTATGAAAATATTAATGAATCGTAATGAATTATTAACAACGCCACGAACGCCAAAAAATTGACCAGGGAAATGCTATAACGCCAAAAAAATTATCTATCTGACACAAAAACAATTAATTCAACGTGACAGATCTAAGAAACAATAAAACGCCAAGTAATTTAAGAAACAATAATACGCCAAGTAGTTAATGAATATAATTAACGCCAAAATAATCTTAGACACCAAAAATGAAGCAGCATGTTACGGAAAATTGGGAAATAAAAGAAGATTGAAAAGACAAACAAACCCCTCATGCCCTGATCATATCCCGCGCCACGTGTTGGGTCAGGATGCGTTCTCACCGTTCTCACACTTTAGGGCGTTTTCTCCTGATCCCGTACGGGACTCGTAAACCACAAACTTGTGGTGTAAAAAACTACACGCACGGCATTTTTTAAAATTTTTTTTTCTTTTACGAATGTGTTTATAATACATGCATCTACGTTTTTGAAAAAAAATTTGGTCCACCTCGCCCTGTACGGTGTGGTTCTCGCGGTTCTTACAACTCGAGGTGGTTCTCATTCTAGCGGTCCCCTATATATATATATATGATCAAGATTAAGGAAAAACTCCCCTTAGTTATGATAACTTAGAGAACTCAGCCTTCACATGCGAGTTTTGCTCCCATTTTTTTCACACCCCTAGATTAAAATGTTTAGAAAATACTATCATAAAAAAAATAAAAATAAAAAATTCGAAGTGGCGTTTTTCGGCCCCTTGCAGCAACCATAAAAAACTGATGACATAAGCATGACATCACTTTTTACAGCATTTACGGCTGTTGTAAATGATTTTTTTTTTGGAAAAGTTGATTTTTTAAAGATTTTTGGAAATATTTTTTTTAAAAGACCTTTCGTAAGGGCGAGTTCTCTAAGTTTTCACAACTCGTATCAGTTTTCATTTTACCCTAACCCTATACACACACACACTGACACACACACATCCAAGGGAAACCCTATGTTTATCTAGTAAGGATAAATACGTCCATCGAATAATTACCAATTGATGATATAGGACGTAATAAAGTCAATAATCAATATATTTCATAAATGATAATAAGGGCCACAAAATATATCCATATCAAATATATGAGCATTAGGTAAGCCTAATCAGGACGTAATACTTATTTTAGTTCTAAAATGAAACCATAGTAGAGAAATACAGTCATTGTAATCATTAGAATCACTTATACTTTCACATTCAATATGGTTATTTATTCGATTGATCGTAGTTTATCACTATGTTCGTGTTCATAAGGTTCTGACCAACATCAACAATCTATTATCATGCTTAATATAATTGCAACTTCTTAATGATATCACATGGGGCAACCTGAAGTTACTTTTATGATGTCAAAGTTAGCATTGGTTTGATTGTTTGAATATTGATCTGAGGGATAATTTGGAATGTATGCATATCGATGATGAAGGAGATGATTATATATTTAGTTTTCGTCATGATTTCTATATTGTAACGACATCCCATGAGATTTAATCTCCGATAGGCTATTGACCAATAATGAATGTTGCAACAATCCTCTAACATAAATTGACCAATAATGTTGCAACAATTAACACAATTCTTGAAGTGGCCCCACAAATTATTGTAGAGGGAATAATATTTATAATAGTCTTGTCTTTTTGAGGTTGCTAAGACATCCTAACTCTTTACTTGACTGAAACTGAAAGTGTGTTTTTACCATGCTTGTTCTAATAAACGTTCATGATAATATCTCCTCACGTGAACATGTTTTCATGTTCTTAATAATCCTTAAGATTAGAGGGCTCTAAACGTACTGAATGTTCAGCGAATAGTTTGTGAACCGTTCGGCGGGAAGTTCGTTTATGTTTGCTTGTTTATTAAATGAACGAATACGAACAAGAAATCCCGTTCATTAAGCTAAACGAACGAACATGAACAGAGGATGCATCCGTTTGTTTATGTCCATGAACGTTCGCTAATGCGCTCATTTATGTTCGCTCATGTATATTCATTTGTGTTTGTTCACTTAAAGGTTTTACATGTTATATTTTTTTATTGGTTTTAGTTTTTAAAAAAGTGTGAAACTTTAGGTATACTATATGCCTCCGCCAATATCACTTGTTTGACTATTTTGATTTTAGTTTCTGTGAAACTTCTTATTTTTTGTGTTAGTTATATTTATTACAATTATGTCAACTATTTTTTGATATTATGTTAAGTACATGTATATTTTTGATAGATTTTTCATAATCTATGTAATGAGAAATGCATATTTTATTCCAAAATAAATATATGTTTGTTTGTATTTATTTGTGTGCATGAACGTTCGTTTGTGTTCATGTACGTTCATGCACATTTATTTGTGTTCTTGTGTTTATTTGCGTTTGTTTACGTTCGGTAAGTATTCGTGAACAGTTCATGAACACATTCAGTTCCTTAATGCACGGACACGAACAAGAACTGTCATTCGTTAAGCGTTCGTGAACAGTTCATGAACATGTTCAATACTTAATTAAACGAACGCGGACAAGGTCTTGTTCATGTTCGTTTACAGCCCTACTTAAGAGTCTAAGTAGATTAGTACGGGTTTGAAACTCAATGTGGTTTTCGAGTTTCATGATCCCTAATTATTCATAAATGTTTTATATTTTTTTTCTTGAAAAGCCGGATTATTAATAAAAATGACTAGTAAGAAACAAGCAAAAAAATACAAATATCTCAAAGAGTTTTGTAACCAATCGATCCAGTTTAGATTCACCTTTTTCTTTCTATTAGCAAGAAACTAGCCATAAATGCCGTATATCATCTCTAATCCTTCTTACACTTGAACATGTGCCTCACATCAACTCTAAACCTCACAACATAGGTCGTTTCGATCCAATCCTATTTGGGCATAGATCTTGTTACACCATTTAAGTTACTAGTTACCTCGTCGAGTAACATATAACTTTTAACTAACACATTCAAGTCGTTAATCTTTTCGATCCAATCCTATTCGGGTATAGATCTTATTACACCATTTAAGTTACCAGTTACCTCATCGAGTAATATATAACTTTTAACCAACACATTTAAGTCGTTTAATGATCATGGTCATCACCAAACACATGAATCATACTTCAAAAACAAAAATAAAAAAAAAATAAAAAAAAATAGAATGAACAAAGTAGTGATGATGGGCTGATGGCCCTGTTGTCAAGAATATAAATAATAAATAACAAATAATAAAATAACAATTAATAATATAAATAAAATAAGCGAGAGAACGAAGACCAGTTGTTCTTGCTTTTCTTTCTTTCTTCGTCTTCTCTCTTCCTTACTCTCTCTCCTCTTTCTCTCTCTAGACTTTCATCGTCTTCAAACCCACCAACGACACCAACATTCTTCCTCATACTTGTCTCCACCATTATCACCATCTTCTTTCCGCAATCACCATCGCAATCGCCAATCGGATTCACTACACACAAAACCCTATTTTCAATCTGTAAGTTTTCCCCCTTTTTAACCCTAATTCGTTAATTAATTTACTTTTATGTTCACAGATCATTGTTAATCTGTCGTTTTTTCCGTGTATTGATTACGTTTGCTTCGTTTGACTGTGAAATGTTCAATTTTTATGTGTTGGAGGTGCTCTAACTGTTTGATGTTTAGGGTTTCTAGGGTTTTGACTATTTGTAATTTGGGGATTTTGTGTGTGTGGAGTTGATTGATGATGTTGTTGGGGAATTAAGTATATAGAGGGTTGATGATTAGGTTTAGCTGATAAGGATAGGGTTTAGTTGCAAATTTCGATAGAATTCGGTTCGATTTGTTTATGAATTTTGAAATCGAGCCTCGTTATTGATCTTTAGCTATCACTGGTATAAAGAGAATCATTTTGTGTTTGTGCATGACTCCATAATTAGTCTTTTTTGAAATTAAAATGTATACAAATTTATGTAATCTTGTATGGAAGAATATGTCACATGACTTTATATTGAAACTGATGTATGACTTTGTGTTGTATATTGGTGTAGCGTGCGAAAGATTTGAGTTTTTACACATGCTGAAGGGGTAAGAAAACTTGAAAAGATGTTAGAGGCTCCGAAGTTTACAGGCATGATGGGGCTAAACAATGGCCATGATAATTTTGTTGACCTGTCACAAGGGTTTTATCATAAGCTTGGTGAAGGGTCGAATATGTCAATCGACAGTTTCAACAGTTTGCAAATGAGTAATGGTGGCGGGTCGGTTGCGATGTCCCTTGATAACAGTAGTGTGGGGTCGAATGAATCTCACACTCGTATATTAAACCACCAGGGTTTAAAGCGTAACAAGAATTACACAGATGCTCAAAGTGTGAACCGTGGTCGAGTCTCACAAGGGTTAAGTAATGATGCTTTGGCTCAAGCCCTGTTGGACCCAAAGTTTCCAACCGAAGGGCTTGAGAATTTTGATGAATGGACGATTGATTTAAGGAAACTCAGTATGGGGCCCGCTTTTGCACAAGGGGCGTTTGGGAAGCTGTATAAAGGAAGTTACAATGGTATAGATGTTGCTATTAAGCTTTTGGAAAAACCTGAAAATGATTTGGACCGGGCTCAGCTTATGGAGCAACAGTTTCAGCAGGAAGTTATGATGCTTGCAAGATTAAAGCACCCCAATATTGTAAGGTTTATTGGTGCATGCAGGAAACCAATGGTTTGGTGTATTGTGACTGAATATGCAAAGGGTGGTTCGGTTAGGCAGTTTTTGACTAAAAGACAAAACAGATCGGTGCCTTTGAAATTGGCAGTTAAGCAGGCTTTGGATGTTGCTAGAGGGATGGAATATGTGCATGCACTTGGATTGATTCATAGAGATTTGAAATCCGATAATCTTTTGATTTCGGCTGATAAGTCGATCAAGATTGCTGACTTTGGTGTTGCTCGAATTGAAGTGCAGACTGAAGGAATGACGCCAGAGACTGGGACCTACCGTTGGATGGCTCCGTAAGTTCACTTAACTTTCTATATACGATTTGTCTTTTTAAATTTTTTCGAGTAAAATGCCATTTTCGTCCCAGAGGTTTGGCCAGTTTTGTGACTTTCGTCTAAAGGTTTGTTTTTCCGCATCTGGACCCAAAAGGTTTGAAATCTTGCCATTTTCATCCGGCTCGTTAACTTCATCCACTCCATTAAGTCAGGGGATTTTTTTGTTAACTTAAAGGGCAATTTGGTCTTTTTACATAAAGTGCAAAAGACCGAATTGCCCTTTAAGTTAGCAAAAAAGACGCAAAGTTTTTCTGCATCTGGATCCAAAAGGTTTAAAATCTTGCCGCCACTTTCATCCGGCTCGTTAACTCCATCCATTTTTCTCCATTAAGTCGGGGGATTTTTTTGTTAACTTAAAGGGCAATTTGGTCTTTTTACATAAAGTGCAAAAGACCGAATTGTCCTTTAAGTTAGCAAAAAAGACGCAAATACGTCTGACTTAATGGAGAAAAATGGATGGAGTTAACGAGCCGGATGAAAGTGGCGGCAAGATTTTAAACCTTTTGGATCCAGATGCAGAAAAACAAACATTTGGATGAAAGTCGCAAAACTGGCCAAACCTCAGGGACGAAAACGACCTTTTACTTGTATACATGAAACTTTTTTTCGATATTTTTACCGTTATGTTGTCAATATTATGTATAAAGTTGTATCATAAGTTCTTTGACAAATGGTTTCTTTATCTAGTAGGCAAACCAGTATATGTACACATGCATGCATACCTTTGTGTATATAGATTACATTATACAAACATACATAATGCTTACACTTGGAGAACTGTCTACTTGTATGATTATTGTAGGGAGATGATTCAGCATAGGCCTTACACACAGAAAGTAGACGTTTACAGCTTTGGGATAGTTCTCTGGGAGTTAATCACCGGGATGCTTCCATTCCAGAACATGACAGCTGTACAGGCGGCATTTGCGGTGGTGAATAAGGGTGTCCGCCCCACCATCCCGCCGGACTGCCTTCCAGTACTTGGTGAAATCATGGTTCGTTGCTGGGACGGGAACCCAGATGTGAGACCACCGTTCACAGATGTGGTTAGAATGCTGGAACATGCTGAGACTGAGATTATGACGACAGTTCGAAAGGCTCGGTTCAGGTGCTGCATGAGTCAACCGATGACTACTGATTGATGTGTGAAGGATGAATTGAATATAAGAAAAGGAAAAAGGTAAAGAAAATCAACAGGTGATTTTATATGCCGTCTATGTGTATCTATTATCAGGGTAATTTCTTTCTTCAGATAGGGTGAACAAAGGAAGAAAATTATGATATGAACGAACTACTTGGTTTCTGGCTTTTTTTCCTGCTTTTTTGTTGTTGAATATTTATGGATTATGTTGCTAAATTAGTAGTAATGGAGATGATTTGTGTTGTATTTATTTATATATATAATGATATGATGTTTCTTACCATATATTAAAAACTAGCCTTTTTCTAGTTCTATACTGTTGCAGCTTATTATCACGAGAGCCCCCCCAATGGCGTTTTGGAGGCAGTTCATGAGCCTGCGTGGACATCCGTTCGCGTTGGGAGGTTGGTCTCGGTATGGCTTCGGAAACCTTGCATCCGATGGGGTTATAGGTGGGACCACCTTGATTGTGGGGCGTGGTGTTTCCCTTTGTTCCCGAGTCCACTTTAGCTCTCCCGATTCCCATACCCCTTAGCCTTAATGGTATTGCGGTTCATCAGTCAGTTGACCACCATTGCGAGGTCTGACGACCACCGGGACTGAATTTGTAAAAATATTTGGAATCAAATATTAAATCCGTAATTTAATTCAAATTAAGAAAAATAATTATTTTACCTCTACGTGGGTCTATGACTACTCCTTTTGACGTTATTAATTAGGGGTTGTTTCTTTCACGTTTGGACGTTGGCGAGGTGGCAGGTGGTGAGGTAGATGTTAATAGATTTCTTTTGCACTTTTTAAAGTTATTTTTATGTAAAATTCAGTTAAATAACATAACATCAATTGTATAGTTACAAGTATGATCAAATTTACGGTAATCAGCGCTAACATGTAATCTTAACTTTCATTAATAGCCGAATTAGAGACCTGAATTTGTTACACGATACAATCCTAACACGCAATTTGCATGCTTGGGCTTAGTCTGAACAACTTTTGGTCATAATTTGATCAAACTTGCATACATGTTAACTAAACGAGTTGGGTTCGGGTTGACTTGACGGATTTGTGGATTAATCCATCGTAATTGTTTTATATGTATTTTTGAAATTCTTTTATTCTTAATTTATGATTTTAGAGTATTCTTTTATTCTTAACAAAAAAAAAAAAAAAAAAAAAAAAAAAAAAAAAAAAACACTGGGTTAAACATATCATATTCTTATTATCAGTCATCTAACGCGCTTAAATATTTTAATAATAAATACACACTACTCAATCTTAAATAATTTTAAGTTTTTAACTTGTACACATCTTTTAATACTGGGGATGTTTGTTTACCTCTTAATGAGACTCTTAATGGTTCAGACATTTTACTGGTTAACACTTAATGGTTCAAACTGTTTGTTTCGCGAGCAAATGTCTGAATGGTTAAGAATTATACAAAGTCTGAATGGTTAAGACCTCTAATCTGAATTGGTTAGATATTTGCATCTGAACGGTTAAGCATTATACTGGCTCTTAATGATTCAGATCTCTTACTAGTTCAATACTTAATAATTCAGACATACCATTCAAAAGTTGGCAATCAGCCCTTATATATCATCAATCAGACAATCAGGTATAAAATATCTAACATAATGTCAATATCAAGTTATGTACCCAAACATACAACTTCCAATGCAGGATGTACAAGTAACCACAGCACAACTGCTTCAAGACACTTTGCACTTTAGAATTACGTGAAGATGTAGGGAAACTTGAAGAACGAATAATGCTCGAATCTCGAACGGTCCCTCCAAATTCGTTTTCGCAGCGAAAATAACGGCTTTTCAATCTGAATCAATCACCATCATCTTCATCATTCACAAATCTCAACTACTCTCTTCATGCAATTCCGAATTTTCAGCCAGTTTCTGTTGATCAGTTCATAATAATTTCGATCTCAATTGTAAAAAGTTGGTTAATCGATGGAAGTAATGAGTGTTTCCGTTAGTTCTCCAGTGTTTAGGGCTTCTCACACGAAAGCGTTTGATTACTGTGTTCCGATTCGGAAGAAGACGGTTATCGATCGGAAGTTTGTGTTTAATTGTATGAATTATTCTTCACTCGAGGTATAAACTGTTTTTAGATGTTGTTTTTGACCTAATTTTGTTGACTGAATGTGTTTAGTTTGAGGAATTATGATAACTGTGTGATTGAGGTTAGTATGATAGTATCAAGTGTTGTTGATTGAGTATATAGGAATTTAGTAACGGATTTAGCTATTACATTTGTATTCGTAGAACATAAGTGAATGAAGATGTGATTAGTTTTCAATTTTGTTTAGATTCAAAGTGTTATGATCATGTAAACAGTAAAAGTATGTGAAGATTTACTAATATGTTGTGAAATGTGTATTTACTAGTTAATTACTGTGAAATGAAAGGAAGAGATCATGAGAAAACTTAAATGATCAATGAAAACTTCAAAAAACCTTTTAAAAAGATTTCTTTAATTATTTTTATATGTTACTAATTTTTGCGGAATTAAGAAAAATATAAAAAATTACATGTAGATTGACGAGCTATATGTGTATATATATGAATAGTTCACGAGTTACATAATTACATATATGTAGCTCGTCGATCTACATATATTGTTTTATTTTTTATTTATTTTACAGTACTAACCTTATAATAAAAGAAAGAAAAAAATTGATTGGTTGATAGTAGTTTTCTTGGATTTCAAGTTTTTAGGATTTCTGATGAACTGTTAATGAGCAAATCCTCTATGTTGTTGTACAATTATTAGGTAGCTGCGGACAAGCCAGAATTGTTAACTAATTTGGTCAAAGATGTTGACTGGCCGTCTCCAACCGATGAAATCCCATTTTGGAAGAGGAAGTTTCACACTCGTGATGTCAATCCTGAGATTCCTGTTAACATAGAGAAAGATTCTGATCCTTTGCATGTTATTCACGTGACTGCCGAAATGGCACCAATAGCAAAAGTTGGTGGTCTTGGTGATGTCGTAACTGGGTTGGCCCGTGCGTGTTTATTACGTGGACATAAAGTTGATATCATGCTTCCATTTTATGAATGTATCCAGAAGGACGACATTCAAGAATTATCATTATTGTCTACATATAGTTCATATTTTGATGGAAACTGGATCCAAACCAATGCATACAGTGGACTAGTTTCAGATATTCCAGTAATACTAATTGAACCAATGAACCAATTCTTTAAAGGTGAAGATGTGTACGGAGGTTCATATAATGAGCTGGAAGCGTATTTATTTTTCAGCCGCGCTTGCCTTGAATGGATGCAGGTTTGTAGGTTGTTATACACATTTTTTTTCTAGTTCTGATGAATTATACATGTATCTGTGAAATATTAAACTCTAGAATGAAAATAAATGCTTACATCTTTCAATGATTTATAATAGAGTAAAATGCCATTTTCGTCCCTGAGATGTAGTCAGTTTTGCGAGTTTCGTCCAAAGGTTTGTTTTTCGCATCTGGATCCAAAAGGTTTGGAATCTTTGCTATTTTCATCGGGTTCGTTAACTCCATCCATTTTTCTCCGTAAAGTCAGGGGTATTTCCGTCTTTTTTTGTTAACTAAAGGGTAGTTCGGTCTTTTTCATTTTATGTACAAACATTTAGCCATTTAGCATAGTGTACAAGTATTCAAAATACCCTTAACGGAGAGAAAAAGACGAAAATACCCCTAACTTAACGGAGAAAATGACAAGATTTCAAACCTTTTGGATCCAGATACGAAAAAACAAACCTTTGGACGAAAGTCGCAAAACTGGCCAAACCTCAGGGATGAAAATGGCATTTTAGTCTTTAGAATATTATCTATGATGTACTGAATAATTTTTATACCCGTGTTTACATAATTACACATTACCTTCAAGAAATCTGAGAAGAGTTTTAAGTAGCCATTGATTAAATGCAGGTGACTGGAACGCAACCCGATATTATACATGTACATGAATGGCAGACAGGTGCACTGCCACTGCTCTACTGGGACATGTACTGTCATCTTTCACTTCATGTATGACCTTATCTTGAAGCTGCACTCTAGTTTGTTTGTTTTTTTTTTCCTTTTGGGATCACTAAAGGTTTAGTAGAATCCTTTAGTTAATAAAACTAGAATTTGTACTTTGTAGAAACCAAGAATAGTATTGACAATCCACAATATGGAGCATTATGGGGAATGCAGGTATTCTCATTATTATTGCCCTGTCTGGCACTTTTGACACATGCGTAATAATGTTTTCTGTGTGTACTTTATTTGCACATACTTATGAATTATGATGTTATAATTGAACATGCTTTGGTTCTTTGATGGCAGACAAGAGCAGCTCAATAAGTGTGGCCTTGATGGGTCTTTATATGCAACTATTGACAAGGTAAGTTATAGTATTTATTCTGTTGTGTCATTTGGTCTCTTATAATGTTTTCATTATTTTCTTTGTTACCAAATTGCAATTAAAATTAGTCAACTTTGAGTTGTAATAAAAAGATGCACTATTGGGTTACTTACAGTGATTTTTTCTGTATCTCTCATATAATAGGCGATTGATGATCGAACAATTGGCCATAATCCTGAAAGGCTGAGTTTATTGAAAGGAGCCATTGTGTACAGCAATTCAGTAGTGTAAGTAGTTTTTCAGTTTCTGCATGCAATTCAATGTGGCTAATATTATAGATAACTACATGCTTATCTAATAGTTTTTCACCATGGTGATTATTTAATAGTTTTTCACCATGGTGATTATTTAATAGTTTTTTCAATATACTTATCAAGGGAATTACTAGAGTTGAGAAACTCCGGATTACATATATGTCAAATTGGACAGATAAAAAGTCAATTTCAAACAAACAAACAGAAAAAAAAAACAGGGATCCCAGGGTGATTATATACTGTTACTTCCATAATTGCATCACTCAACTACTATGAAATATATGTATGTGTTGAGTGTTGAAAAACTGTAATTAGTTATTATGCTTCACACACACACACACATATTCTCTGAGTTCATCATGACAGATTACTGTTGATTCTTTTTCCAGTACAGTCTCTCCAACTTACCTCCAAGAAACACTTTGTTCCGGATGGCTTGCAAGTGCTTTGATAACAAATCGTGACAAGTAAGCATATTGGACACTTAGTTTATTCTACTCATGTTTCCACTTTGACATTTTGTTGAAACCGGACACGTATCATCATTTGATGCAATAACTATTTACATGTTTTTTAATTTTTTATTTGAAATTATTTTAAACAACTCATATCTCTCCTTTCATACACGGTGCTTGGGTTGCATATTGGATTTCCAGTTTACTTCATAACCTAACTGTATAATCATCATTCACTGTAGATACCATGGTATTCTAAACGGGATTGATACTGTTATGTGGAACCCTGCTTCTGTTGCTTTCTTGCCTGCCAATTATCATGGTAATATTCATCTTCTTTTTTGTCCATATTCCTTGTGGGCCTTGTGGCTAACCAAATAAATGCATTGTATTCACATTAAGCTTAAACATAACAATAAAATCACAAAAAGGAATCATCTTATTGGTGTGTTATACCTCGTGTATAAGAATTTTAACACACGCCACCATCAAAGGTCGCTACAGACTATGTAGCGATAAATAGCGGGATTTCAGTTTTTTTTTTCTTTTCTTAAAACTTAGTGATTAAATATAGCTATAAAATAGCTGGTGTTTAGGTTTTTGTTAAATATACATGTAAAATAGAGTATATACCAGGGTATTTTGATATGTGCAAATAAAATTTTTTATTTTTTTTCCTAGTGTATCACCATTTATAAGATAGTGCCCACTATTTATCGCTAATTCGCTATTCGCCATTAACAACTATGGTCACCATATCACGTATAGAATGAAAATATTTAGCGCTCAGGCAAGTAAAAAAGTAGATACACAACCAAAGACTCGCGTATCTCATGGAGTCATAGTTATATGAGTAAAATTGATCTGACATCACTATAGAGGTATAACACACTTAGAACAAGGTTAGTTACGTGATATATTTTATTTTATTAATGTAATTTTTAATATAAATGTAATGTACTAAGATTTTGCCCATTTAATTAAGCTCAAAACACTGATGGAAAGAAAGTATGCAAACAGTATCTCCAACGAGGGCTTGGTTTAGCCTTTGAAGGCAGGGTGCCTTTAGTTGTTTGCATTTCTAGATTGGTTGCTCAAAAAGGTCTTCATCTAATTAAACATGCAATCAGTCATATTGGAAAACATGTAAGTTTGTGGAAATGTTATTTTACTACTACTTTTAACATATTCACACTGAAATAGAATATTCAAGTTAATATGTGGTCTTCTTCCTCCTTTATATAGGGTGGACAGATGATTGTGCTGGGAAAAGCTCCAGATGGTAGGGTTCAAAGTGAATTTGAAGCTCTAGCTAATTTGGTAATATTTTATTTAACTATATATTCCTTGTTTTGTTATTAAAGTTAAGAGTAAAATGCCATTTTCGTCCTTGAGGTTTGGCCAGTTTTGCGACTTTCGTCCAAAGGTTTGTTTTTCCGCTTCTGGATCCAAAAGGTTTGAAATCTTGCCATTTTCATCCGCCTTGTTAACTCCATCCATTTTTCTCCGTTAAGTCAGAGGTATTTCCATCTTCTTTGCTAACATAAAGGACAATTCAGTCTTTTTCACTTTATGTAAAAAGACCAAATACCCTTTAAAAAGACCGAATTGCCCTTTAAGTTAACAAAAAAAGATGGAAATACCCCTGACTTAACAGAGAAAAATGGATGGAGTTAACAAGCCGGATGAAAATGACAAGATTTCAAACCTTTTGGATCCAGATGCGAGAAGACAAACCTTTGGACGAAAGTCGCAAAACTGGCCAAACGTCAGGGACGAAATGACTCTTAATCTAATTGACCATTGCGTATATTTCTTTTTCTAGCACAACAAAGGTTCTACAATCCGAATCCTCTTGATGTATAGGTAAAGTTTCATGCATAAATTCTCCTACAAATTATGTTTAGAATTTGTTACAATTTGAAACTGCCACGTATTTAATGACATAATATTTATGTTAATTGCAGCGAGGAGCTGTCACACATGTTGTATGCTGGTGCCGACATGGTGTTGATTCCTTCTATATATGAGCCATGTGGACTTGCTCAGATGATCGGAATGCGCTACGGATCAGTAAATCATTCTGTCCAGAAAAAAAACTTTTTTTTTTTATTATGGTATAATTACGTGCAAACTAGTGTAAGCCATTGTATGGTTATTCAGGTACCAATAGTACGGAAAACTGGTGGTCTTGCTGACACTGTTTTTGATATGGATGATCAGTCACAACCAGAGATGGCTAACGGGTAATCATTTAAATTACATGGAATTAGTCTCTTAATATGTTTACTTAAATACTACAGTTTTTGGTTACCTTTTTAGTTAGCTATGCAGTTAATGCAGTAAAATATCGGATATCGGTCAAGGACCGATATTTGAGATAGGTTATCTCGGCGAGATATTGGTGGGATATCGGTAATTTTAATATGATGCAGAATTTATATATATAGCAATTTAACACTAATAATTCAGTGATATACTGCTGATATATCAGTTATATCGGTCAAATATCAGTGATATATCGGTTATATCGGTCAAATATCGGTGATATATCGGTCAATATCGCCGATAGTATCGGTACCGATAACCTGACCGATATTTGACACCGATATTTTACGAGGAGACCGATATCTCACAGATATTAACTGCATAGATAGTTTATATTTTTTTTTATGATTACATTCTTGGTTAATTAGTAGGTTTAAATCTTTTATGACTCACCAGCAGTGTTGTAACAATCGGTAGGCGCTAATCGGTCAGTGAGATACCTACTAGCGATTAATCGGGATTAATGTGATTGGGGTTTTTATATGTAATTTTAGTTTTATATATAAACACACAGTTTTATATGTATTTTTTGAAGTAGACATGTTTTAACTCCGCGTTGACCCATTTTTTAAGTAATTGGAGGGAATTTATAAGGTTTGGTCGTAATTTGGCTGAAATCTTGCCATAATTTGGCCGGAATAGGACCACCGTTGACCGCCTAGCGATTAATTGGCCATTAGTCAGCGAACCTCCGATTATTGATTAATTGGCAACTAATCGGAGCCTAGGCGGGATTTTTACAACCATGCCCACCAATAACCGGCTTATTGTGCTGGGCACAGGTGGTCTTGTAATGTTTAAAAAAACAGTGTATAGCTGAAGTTTATAAAAAAAATGCCGCGAATAGTATTCTAAATCATTTCATACAAACTCCTAAAATTTCTTATATAAAATGCCGTTCCAAAAAAAACCTAAAGTTTATAAAAGACTTGCTAAAAATCTTTAAGCTATTGAAAATATGTGAATAGTATTCTAAAGCATTTCATACAAACTCCTAAAACGTTTTTAGTCAAAAAATTAGATCATTGTTGTAATAATGTTTTTAATCATAACTAACATTTCAACTTTTTATCTACTTTTTTCTTAAAAAATGTACAGAAGTATTTGCAGGGCCCTCCACGCCCCAAACACCATCCCGTGGTGATATATGCACGGCGTTGCCCCTTGGGGCGGCATAATTTTCATGGGTATGGCCGTATGGGGGCACGTTTGGGTTGTTAACTTGGGGTTTGACCGAGTGATTTTGTGGGGCAGAATTCTCATGCTCCCTTGCACCGCCTAGGTGGCGTACACGTGGCAGGATTTGCCCCCTTACCCACCACACCGTATAGTCTTAATTCCACAAAAGAAAGATCAAGTGTATTTCTTTTCAAAATGTTGTTATTTCTTTTTCTGCACAAGGTTTGTCTTTGAAGGGACTGACGAAGCTTCTCTAAGTGGGGCTCTTGATCGCGCATTTTTCTATTACAAGGAGAGTAAGTCTGCATAATTACTTCATATCATACCATTCATTGTTTTCGTATCAAGAATTTTTGAACATTGATCTTGCCAATGTTTTACAAACCGGTTTTTTAAAACTTTGGATCTTGCTTACATCATTCGTATTTTCCTTTCATTTGCAGAACCAATCGAGTGGGCGAATATCGTTCAAAAAGTTATGCAAATTGACAACAGCTGGAACAAAACTGCTAGCAAGTACATTGATGTATACAACTCAATAAGAGTAAGATGGTGACCATTTGAATGCACCTAATCAATTGTAAGTGATACATAACCAAGCTCTTTGCGCACGATAACTCAACGAGTAAAGATGTCGGACTTTACATAAATCATGTGAAACCTTTGGCATGTTTTGCATGTATTAATTAAGTGGTAACTTATTTTTAGTCAATCCTCTACTCTATTTTAAAGCACATAATCAACATTCCAGTGCTGACCCGATTAAAAAACTAAAACCTTAGAATTGCAAAAAGCTTCATTCATTCTTTACTTGAGAATTGAGATTGTACACTTGTTTTGGGGAGCAAATGAATTAGCACCCTGCAATAACCCCAAAAAAAACTTCAAAACTACATTAAAAACATCTTCGAGCATAGCCTCGCCACCACCTACCTCTAGAAACAATGAAGGGATGAAGAAATACAAGGCTGTCCAAAGTCAAAGAGTCAACTCCCATACTTTTACTAAAACGAAGGGGTTAATCATCCCGATTATCGGTGTCAGTCCAAACGCAACATTATCTTTCACAAATTCAAGCTTTGCACGCGAACTTACAAAAGTATTTACTGTGCTTCCCTATGTTCTTCCACATGGAGAGACTCCGCAACTTTATCAGCAAGTTGTGTTATTGAAGTATCGTCCACAACACCCGGCATAACTTTTGTAAAGTCCCGCTCTTTAGCCTTCTTTTCCTGCAACTCTTTCTCTTTCTCATCATAGTATCCAAAATCGTCTAACATTGACGTACTCGCATCATGATCTTTGAATATTTTCAACATCGCATTACCCGCTTCTCGTTTCACCTACTCAAACAAGAGTTCCCATAATCACAAATTTGACCAACACAGTAACGCCGTGACGTCTACATACAGATTAAAAGAATATGCATGTGTAAATAAATACCTCTTGTGAATCTCTGCTATGGGTGACAGGTTTGTTGTCATTATTTTCGAGAATAATATGTCTGAATCGACCGTTGGGAACATCCTTAATAATGTGCCATTTGACCCGAAACTGACCACTCCATCTGTCCTGCTGCCAGTATTCTGCATCGTTCACAAAATCTACGGGTCCGACCATTTCAGCCACCCCACAAAACTGTCCACTAGCATTTACCTATAAATATTTTTAAATCGTTAGAAACTCAAAATGCCATTGATTGGTTGTGTAAACTGTGTATGTTTGTTGGTTTAAGACTCTTACCGAAAAAAAGAGGAAAACGGGACAGGTGGCACCGGATTCCTTTGCCTCTTGATAAGCGGCATCTAGTTTTCGGTTTCCCAATGGGGTACTGGCCCAGACGCTGTACTTGATACTTTTATGAACGTTTTCTTCACTGAACGACTTTATTACAAAGAACTTAGCATTGTCGTAGGTTGTAACAAAATCGGGTCGGTTGTAAAGCTCAAGATCAAGTCTAGAAGCAACGTCGTTTTTACCGTCAGCAGTATTATTATTATTGTTATTTCCCTTTGATTTTGATGCCCTTGGCCCTCTGTTACTGGTAGTACCATGCGATTCACTAATCATGCTAATCGCATCACGTTCCCTATTTTTCCCGCCTTTTTCGGGCACGAAACGATTCAGGTGACTAGCCTCGCCATGAAACATGGAATTACTAGTATACCCTTGAAAAGATCCGCTTTGTGGGTATCGCCTTGTGGAGGAGCCGGATACCGACCCGTATCCATATGCTGTCTGTTGCTGCGGAATCTAGAAATCATGAGCATTAGGTTGAAGGCACACGTTATACATACATATATTGAAAATATAAAATAGTAAAATCCGGAAATATATATATATTTAGTTGACAAACCTGATTAAAAATGTGCTCATATGAGCCATAAACGCCAACTGGCGCAGGGTATAAGGCTGCTGATGTTAGTGGAGGTCCATAGCTACTTGTATCTGAGGTCATCGATCGATTCGGTGCTGAGTCACCAGAACCGATATCCCCAGGATATTTGTAGAGTCCTAGATTATTATTTCCGCCGTATTGCACATAATAACCAGATCCCGGACCCAGAAAAACATTGTCAGAGAAAGCCTCTTGACCACTGTTAACTGGCGAAGTCAAATCGGCCGGAAGATGAGGAGAAACGGGTTGTGAGTAGAAATTTGGGGACATCGGGACTTGATGCGGTGAAAACAGCTGACCATCTATCATTATCGGAGATATAGGGCTAGCAAGTGGAGAAAATTGGCCATATGCCACTTGGGCATCAAACCCGTAAGCAGGGTGAAACAATAGTGAAGCATTATCATTGTACATCGCCTACATCATGTAAAACAAACATAGTGATGAGAACATGTGAGTTCAAAAGTTAAAAAAAAACGTAAAGAAAACCGTATTTATTTTATTCTCACCGGAGGCACAATTTGCAAGTTATTAACATAACCATAGTTTGAATAGTCTCCCCATATAGCCGAGCCATCATCATAACCTATAAGACCCATATGACTGGTTAGAGATTAAACATAATCCGAACAGACAAAATCATAAGATCGCATAATTAAAACCGACCCTAGGCATCTGTGACCTTACAAAAGTGTATATTACACGAAAGTACGGAACTAACCTCCATAATAGTAGGTCTGCTCTTGAGGAGTAAAACTATTTGTTTGGTTCACAGGGTTCGGAGCTCCATTTGCTTCGGGTTGGTTGGAAGCGTTTCTTATGGGCCCTGTGATGGTTGCATCCGGAGACAGATTTGGAGGAACGATCCTTTCATTTTTGGGAGAAAGTGGCTGATAAGACAAATAAATTACTACTGAGCACATATATAAAAAAACCGGTACAAATGGAGATACGGAATCGAAAAGCCAAAAAGTACCTTATCTGCGTAGTTATCGGGCACACGCGCATCACCTGGTAAAGGAGTCATAAATGTAGAGTTAGTAATCTCACTAATTAAGATGGAGCACAAGTGGTCCAGGCAAGATACCAAAACAAAATAATGGTTACAGTTATAATAAGTTGACCATGTCATTATGCTGAGATAGTACAACAAACCAATCAAATTCATTCAAAGTGATGACTTGGCTCATTAACCAAGCATTCAAAGATGATCACAAAAGCATGCCCGACATCTACCAAATCGCAATATACCAAAAAAAACATTGATTAAACTAAAAAGCCCAAGAGCTTCACATACGCGAGCTATGCAGTTAATATCAGTTATATTGGTCCCATAGTCAGTCAGAATATTGATACCGATATTATCGGCGATATTGACCGACATAACCGATATATCACTGAATTATTGGTGTTAAATTGCTATATATATAAAATCTGCATCATATTAAAATTACCGATATCCCACCGAGATAACCTATATCTCAAATATCGGTCCTTGACTGATATCCAATATTTTACCGCATTAACCGCATAACAAGCAAGCTTATGTACTATGGCTCTGGCTCATCATGATATTATCTCTCTCTTTCACAAACTGATAATTATATTTTTTTAAAAAATATACATCCACATAACAAATAATTAATTTCATGTCACTGCAATAATACCACATTGACCAAACCACAAGTCAAAGTCAACACCCCCCCCCCCCCCCCAATAACTTGAACCCAAAAAATAACAAATTCAACCAAAGAACCAATTTTTTTATTTTATTTTTAGGGCTACAAATCTACAACAACCCAGATGCAAGATCTGAAACCAAAACAATGATCTCTAACTACCCGAATACCCAATTGCGATACAAATTCAAATTTCACCCAAATCTTGAAAAAAAAACCCTAAATCACAACAAAAACTTGAAATTGAACAAACAGAAACCCTAAATTCCCAAATTCCCAAATCACAACAAACCAATAAACAACAACAATTCAAACACACATAGTACAATTAACAATCAAGCATAATCAACACCGAAAAAAACAATCAATAACACAAACAATGTTGAGAAAAACAACAAGATCAACCTTTTCCCCTATAAATCAACAAATAAATTTCACATTATTATTATTATTACTAAATAAACGAACAAAAAGAAACAAATACATACCCGAAATTGAAGCAGGAGAGACTCGATCTTTTCCCTGTTGACCTTTTTCTTCCATGGATTTTTTTTTTCTTTTTGGAAATTGCGTTTAATCGAATCAATGAATTGAAATAAAATTAAAGAAAAATGGAATTGGAGAATTAATATTGAAGAATCAAATTCGAATTCCTGATATGATCATGAGTATAGGATGAATAAATTATTGGGAAATCGAAAAGATTGGAAATTGAAAGGGTTTTAGGTTTTTTTTTTATATATAGAGACAGATTTATGTATGTATATATATAGCACACGCATGTACCCGCACTTGTGTGTCTATGCATAATTGCATATGAGAAAGAGAAACTTCTCGCTCTTTTCCTTTTCTTTTTTAATTATGTTTTATGTTTTTGTTGGTCTTTTAATTATTGGAAAATATTTGTTTTTATGTAATGTTTGATGATTGGAATCAAATATTGTTTTTATGGTCATGTGTCTAAGTGTCTATTTATTATTATTATTATTATTATTATTATTATTATTATTATTATTATTATTATTATTATTATTATTATTATTATTATTATTATTATTATTGTTAGCCACATTGTTTGTAAAACTTTTGATTTTTTCCTGCCAACGAATAAAAGCCAGCTATCTGGAGTAATCCGATGATAAAAGGCGACTCTATAGGTCCACAAATGTAAATAGTGTTGAGTAGCACAAGCTCACCATCTTCAATTTCGTGAAAAACCCACCGTCCGGTTGGGATCAGATTCGAACTTGAGACTTGTGGTCATCGCAAAACAAGTTTAAAAATTTACTAATAGCCTCGTTCTTCATGATTTTTATAACTCAATACGACAATACGTATAAACTTTTTTGAGAAGAAAATTAGTGGGGGCTGGGAATTTTGAGGTAAAATAATTTGTCGAAGCCGGAATCAACACTTAAAAGTTTTCGAACGGAATCTTGAAAAATTTACACTACTGAGTAAAACATCGACGACAGCCAGGGCAACCCCTGACCCCAAAAAGCTATGCCCCTGAATACGTGAATAATTAAAGATTTAATTTATCTTCTATCTATCCTAATAGGGAAATTGACCTGTAATAATTCCACCTAGACCTTATTGGCCATTAATAATCCCACTCAGAATATTCCCCCCACCAGTCCCACCTTTCACCTATTTTTCCTACAATGGTCCCCCGTTAGTTTTTTTTTCAAATTACAAACAAATTATTTAGGGCTTTTGATCAGAACGATACGAGTCCATTGATGTAAAACTTGCCTCGAAACGGTGCTCCAAACGATGAAAACGACGCTTCAATTCGGGTGTTTAAATTTCCAATTAACCAAAATCAAGCCACCTGGAGCACCATTTCGAAGTAACTTTTACATCAATGGACTCGTATCATCGTTCTGATCAAAAGCCCTAAAAAATTTGTTTGTAACCTGGGGAAAAGTTTAACTTTGTTAAGTTTTTTTAACGGGGAACCATTGTAAGAAAAATAAGTGAAAGGTGGGACTAGTGTGAGGAATATTCTGATGTGGGATTATTAATGGACAATAAGGTCTAGGTGGAATTATTACAAGCCAATTCCCCATCCTAATAAAGAAAAAGGGGTCAAATGACCTTTTTTCTAGGTATTCATATCACGTTTTATCACTTGTTATCATCAAATTCATTTTCAGCCTTTAAAAAGTTAGTTTTATTTAACGAAAAAAAGGAATTAGTTTGTAATAATCTCATCTAGACCTTACTGACCATTAATAATCTCACCTCTAAATATTCCCCCAACCAATCCCACATTTCACCTATTTTTTCCTACAATGGTCTCCCGTTAAAAAAAAAACTTAACGGAGTTAAGTTTTTTTTCCAAATTACAAACATTTTTTAAGGGCTTTTGATCAGAACGACGATACGAGTCCATTGATATAAAACTTGCCTCGAAATGGTGCTCCAAGTGACTTGATTTTGGTTAATTAGAAATTTAAACACCCAAACTGAAGCGCCATTTTCATCGTTTGGAGCACCGTTTCAAGGCAAGTTTTACATCAATGGACTCGTATCGTCGTTCTAATCAAAAGCCCTAAAAAATTTGTTTGTAATTTGGAAAAAGCTTAACTCCGTTAAGTTTTTTTAACGGGTGATCATTGTAGGAAAAATAGGTGAAAGGTGGGACTGGTGGGGGGGAATATTCTAAGGTGAGATTATTAAAGGCCAATAAAGTTTAGATGGAACTATTACAGACCAATTTCCCTTATAAAAAAATAAAAATTCGTTTTCTTTAACTATTAATAAAAATCCGATCATGTCAAACTTTCCATTTTTTATCAACAATTTTGAAATTCAAAATTTCCAAATCTCATTTACAAACCTTTATTCAATTCTAATAAATGAATAACAATATAACTAAATTTAATTATCATCACACAATTCAAAACTTTCAAATTCAAATTAAAATAATGTGAAACCTATCGTTTGTTTACCTCTTAATAAGGCTTTTAATGGTTCAGACATCTTACTGGTTCGGCATTTAATGGTTCAGACTGTTTGTTTCACGAGCAGATGTCTGAATGGTTCAGACATTTGCATCTGAATGATTAAGCATTATACAGAGTCTGAATGGTTAAGACCTCTAATCTGAATTGGTCAGACATTTGCCTCTGAACAGTTAAGCATTATACCGGCTCTTAATGGTTCAGACCTCTTACTGGTTCAGCACTTAGCGATTCAGACCTCTTACTAGTTTAGCACTTAACAATTCAGATGTTGCCAAACAGCCCCCTGCTTTGAGAGCAATCATTTTCAGAATTTAAACTACCAAATTTTAACTTAACAAAATTTTCAATTCTCACATCAAAGTTCAATTTTTTGAGTACATATATTAACGGCTCTATATTATATTATATTATATTATATTATATTATATTATATTATATTATATTATATTATATTATATTATATTATATTATATTATATTATATTATATTATATTATATTATATTATATTATATTATATTATATTATATTATATTATATTATATTATATTATATTATATTATAGAGTAAATTTCAAAGTTCGTCCTTTATGTATGTCTAATATATCAAAGTATGTCCTTTGTCTTTAATAACCTCAGAAAACATACTTAATGTTTGCAAACCCTTATACATTATGTCCTTTAGCCCTAACTCAGTTATTTTTTATGGTTAAATCTAATCAAATGGAACCCATATGAGGGTATTTTGGTCATTATACTGTTTATTTATATTAACCAATTTACTCTCTCACAATTACATTTCAGTATCTGTAAACACAATTACAGTGTCTCTATCCTCTCCAGCCAAAAGGTCTTTGTTCACCACTACCGTACCACCTACCTCCGGCGACCAAGCCACCACTCACCTGCCACTGCCTCCAAACTCCACACCCCACCTGTCACCACTAATCGAACCAACCACCATCTGCCACCACCACCACTTGACCACCACCAACCTACCCACAAACCCCATCTTTCACAAACACCCACAACCACCACCGTACCAAGCACGAGAGGTTCTAGATCTGGATTTGTGGAACGACGACGGTGGATCTAAATCTAGGGTTTCGAAGACGGCGGCTGGTGTTACCGGAGAAGAAACCGGTGCTGGTGGTCTATTGGAGAACAACACGATCTGTCCAAGTAATTCGCTTTTGCTCCTGCTCCGACACCGACGTCTGACGCCACCACCGTCTTCCTCTCCACCGGCGTCGCCTCCGTATCCGCATTCATATGGTGTGGCAGCTGGCGGTGGTGGGGTTGTGCAGCGGGGGTGGAGGTGTTTACTTGTTATTGGGTCTCTCTCTACACTTGTGTTTCTCTCTCTACAAACATGTTTTGAATCAGATCTTTCAAGTTGAAGAAGATGGTATAGAAATGAAGAATATATTGTTGTTTTGTTTGATGTTGTTGTAAGGTATTAAGACTGAAATTGAAAGAAATGATTTGTTCTTCAAAATATGGATTTGTCTTTTGAAGTTTCGAATTGTTTATTTTTTCATTGTGTTTTGAAGATTTGGGTTATTGATGCTAATCTGGGTTTTGAAGTCTTGAAGATGTGGGTTATTGATGATAAATTTTTATTTTTTCTTTGTGTTTTGATGTTTCGAAGATCTGGGTTTTGAAGATATGGGTTATTGATGATAATGTGTTTTGAAGTTTTGAAGATCTGGGTTATTAATGAAAATGTGCAGATTATGAAGATTAGAGTCAAAGAGAGAAGATCTGAATTTTTTATAATTTTTTTAGTGTTTAGGGTAAAATGACTAATATACCCTCATGTGCTTCTCACATGACCTGATTTAACTGGGAAAACAAACAGGGTTTAGGGTAAAGGACATAACCTGATTGGTTTTTCAAACATTAAGGATGTTTTCTTGGGTTATTAAAGACAAAGGACATACTTTGATATATAAGACATACATAAAGGACGAACTTTGAAATTTCCTCTATGTTATATTATATTATATTATATTATATTATATTATATTATATTATATTATATTATATTATATTATATTATATTATATTATATTATATTATATTTAATAAATCCTAGTTATAGCAAAGCTAAAGTAGAGTCTAAGGAGAATAAGATGTAAACAGTCTTACTCCTACCCTATAGGAATATAGATGCTGTTTTCAGTGAGACCCTCAGTTCGATATAATTATAAGTATATAATTATATTATATTATATTAAACTCGTGTAATACACTTATACACATGTTTCTTAAGACATGACATTTTTAGTATTAAGTATATAATTATTCAAGTCGTGTATAGGATTCTAACGTAGTACAACAATACATTATGTCATTTTATATTTTATTATGGTTATTTTGTAATTATTACTGTTACTAAGAATTAATTAATGATCATAAGTGGTTAAGTCGTGTGTACAAAAGAATAATACAAATTAACAGACAACAATAAATAAATAAAAATGAAACTTTTCCTTATATTTTTTTTTTGAACGACAAATTTGGATCACTGACGGACCACTAGAGTATCATCGTGTCACTAGCGGAACTTTTCCTTATATTTGTTTTATGATTTATACATCACGAAAAATAGTGCGTTTAACAATTATTCTCTTACAATAATGTAAACTATTTGCTCACACTTTTTGGTGTAAGATTAAAATAGTAAAATCAATCATTTTAGTTGAATAAAAATAAAGTGGCGTACAAATGTATACATGGAAAAGATGTTGGTAAAGGTAGCAACTTAAGAACTCTTCGAATGGATCTGTCATGTTTAATGTAACATTTCAACTTTCAAGCATAAATATATGTATCGATTAAATCACGAATAGTTATAGATACATAATATGTGATGGTTTTGATGCACCATTACTAATCACAAATGATTTCATACGTTTTGCACGTAAGAACGCCTTTGTACCATATTATATATTAGATGAGAAATTTGTGTATTATATGAGTTGAATAAATAAACTATTAAATAATTAACAGTTAAGATTTGTGACTTGTAAAATGATATATTAGACTAAGAAACATATATAAATAGGTGAAATACGAGAATCTAGAAAAAGAATTGTAAACTTACACAATTGCAACGCATAATACAACTGGTTACTTATTTATTAAGAACTAGCTTATAAACCCGTATATTACACGGATTAAATATAAAAAAAAAAAAAAAACTTAGATTGAATAATATTTTAATTTATAAGTGTTACAAACCCATATATTACACACATAAAATATAAAAAAATGTAAATCATATAACCCTGATCACATAGTTAATAAAGTATAATAATAGTATAATCTAATTATTGCGTTTTTTCAATTAGTATTAATATAAGAATGGTTTAGTTAAAAAAATCTAATTATTGTACTTTTTATTTTATGATAATACTAAATAAAATACATTGCATTTATTTAATAATATTAATTAAATAGTGCATCGTATTATGGCTATTAACATATTTAAAATAAATTTAATATATTAGTAAGAACTAGTAATAAGATTCACGCGCGTTGCGGCGCGGGTACTTCGCAAATATCAAACGGATTAGTCCAAACGCTATGTGATGTGTTAACCATATGAAAACGCACGTTTTGACGTATCTAATCGAACTCAATGTATCATGTAGTTGCATTGCGATTGGATCAAAACATAACATAAATCGAATTTAGATCGTACAATCATAACGTATTATACGCAACCCGACTTACTTGAATTTATATTGTCAAGACAAAAACTCTCGAGGGGGTCAAAGTGGCATTTACAAAGTTCATAAAAAGTTAAGTGGTTAAAAATTGCATTTTCTAAACTTAAGGGCTAAGAAAGAGTAAAGATAAAACTTGATAAAGTTTTAAGGAAAATTTGATAAAATTTTGGGGTAAGAAGGAAACTACAATAAAGTTGGGGCTGAAAAGAAAACTACCACAAAATTAGGGTGTCAAAAACAAACTATTTGTAAAATGGATTAGTAGTTTAGGGACTAAGTTTGGCATTTTATGAAACTTTGAAGATACCAAATTTAAGGGGATAAAATTGCAACATCCTTGAAAGTATGGGGGGAGGAAGGCAAAGCCGGTGTCATCAAGACAAAAACTCTCGAGGGGTGAAAGTGAGATTTAAAAAGTTCATAAAAAGTTAAGTGGTTAACAATTGCATTTTCTAAACCTAAGGACTAAGAAAGGGTAAAGATAAAATTTGATAAAGTTTTGGGGTAAGAACGAAACTACCACAAAGTTTGGGTGTCAAAAGCAAACTATTTGTAAAATGGAGTAGTCGTTTAGGAACTAAATTTGCTATTTTATGAAACTTTGAAGATACCAAAGTCAATGGGCTAAAATTGCAACATCCGTGAAAGTATGGGGGGGAGGCAAAGCCGGTGTCGTCAAGAGAAAAACTCTCAAGGGGGTCAAAATGGCATTTACAAAGTTCATAAAAAGTTAAGTGGTTAAAAATTGCATTTTCTAAACCTAAGGGTGAAGAAAGGGTAAGTATAAAATTTGATAAAGTTTTGAAGTAAGAAAGAAACTATAACAAAGTTGGGGCAGAAAAGGAAACCACCATAAAAATGGGGTGTCAAAAGCAAACTATTTGTAAAATGGAGTAGTAGTTTAGTGACTAAATTAATCATTTTATGAAACTTTGAAGATATAAAGTCAAGGGACTAAAATTGCAATATCCGTGAAAGTAGGGGATGAGGAAGGCAAAACTGGTGGGGTTTCCACCCAGGGGCGGACCCAAGGTCAGCCCAGGGTGGGCGGGCGCACCCCCGGGGAAAAAAATATTTAGTGCTAAGTTCCGTCGAAAATCCCGTCCGCACCCCTTGGAATTTTTCGTCCGCACCCCTTGAATTTTTCGACCGCACCCCTTGGAATTTTTCGACCGCACCCCTTGAAATTTTTCGTCCGCACCCTTTAGGTAAAAAGTGTTATCAATTTATATTTTAATTTTTTTAGTAAACTCTTATTTAAAAAAAAAATACTACCTAAATTATATAACTTTTAATACCTAACTAACTAAACCCAAATACTCATACCTTCACCAACTTATAATTCATAACTAGCTAGCCCACTAACTCTTAGCTCATTAACCAAACCTAACAATATTTCAAACTATAATAAAATAATTAAAGCCCAAAAGCTTTAGAAATTCTCTCCCGCTCTCTCTCTCTCTCTTTCGTCCCTGCACTGCCAACGAATAACATCACCCAGCGACAACAGTCCAGCAGCCGGCGACCACCATAATCAGCCACCATATCACCGTCGTTCGACACCAAATCTAACCAGAATCCGAACACGGGTAAGTTTCTTTGTTATTTTGATGATTTTGGTTGATATTATAGGAGGAAAAAAGGTAATAAAGTTGTTAAATATGTTTGAAATTTTGTGTGTTTTGACGTTGTTTATGGTTGTTTAGATGATTTTTAGGGTGATTATGTTGCTTATATATTTTTAGGGTGATTACAACTTACGTTATGATTTCTAGGGCTTCAATAATTGAAAATTAAATAGAGAAAGAATTGCTTAAGAAATTAGCTTTAGATGATGTTTTGAATAGATTTCAAAAAATGAAAACCCGTAGTGCGTCGACGTTTTTTTATTATTATATAGATTTAGTTTGATGTTCGTTTGTTTTACATGACCCGGCCCGATACAAACCGATTTTTTACTTATATACCTAGGGGCCTAAAATTTTTAAAAATGTTCCGCACCCCCTAGAAAAATTCCTGGGTCCGCCACTGTTTCCACCGACTTTGTCCTTTTAAGATTTAGTAGAATAAGGATTAAAAATATTTTAAAATAAAATGTAAGTATAAAATAAATATGTTTTATCAAAATAAAATATGGTGGTGGGCCCGGTTGTTAAGGACTTAGGTAGTGTTTGGTATGAAGGAATGAGAGATGGAATGAAATGAATGATTACGAGGGAATGAAGAAAAGGGTGTTTGGTTGGTCAATGGAATGGAATCACCCATTCCAAAATGCATTCCATTCCCTCAAAATCATTCCTTCCACCCCTCATGTTTTTTTTTTCCATTCCATCCCCTCTTGCACCATTCATCAACAACACCACAACCCACCACCTTCACCACAACCCACCACCACCACCCACCACCGACGCCATCGCCGCCACCCGCCACCACCTCACCCCGACAGCCACCGCCGCTGCCGCCACCCACTCGCCACCGTTATCACCCACAGTTGCGACCAACCGCTAACGACACTCGTCGCCGCCGCCCACCACCATCGTCGACGCCACCACCACCACCGCCACCACCAACCGTCGTCGCCGCCACCAACCGCCACCTCTGCTGCCACGCACCACCAACGATCACCTTGCCACCACCACCACTCGTCGTCGCCACCGCACCGCCACTCGCCGCCACCACCACCATCCATCGCCGCCGCCGACACCCACCACCGCCACCTATAACCACCCACAATCACTACCACCGACCACCACCACCACCACCACCACTCACCGCTGATTTTATTACTCCGTTTTTCTTGTCTACCGAACAATACACAATAATAACTCATTCCATTCACACGTGGTAACCAAACAAGACATGGAATGGTAATGATCCATTGCATTCCCTCGTCCATTCCATTACCTCATCCATTCCATTCCTTCGTCCATTCCATTACCCCATACCAAACAAACCCTTAAGGTATAGCGCGGCGAAAACGTGTAATTGTGAGTGGAAATTAAGGGTGAAAACTTAGGAGAATAAGAAAAAATGGGGGATAAAAGTGTAACATATATTGTTAAAGTAGGGACGAAGGAAAGTTTTTCTTGGGGACGGGGTTACCAAGAATATACCCCACCTTCTTTTATTTAATCAAATAATATTGACTATGCATACAAAATTTCTCATTGATTAAACTTTTTTATTGACATAAATATATATAATAAATATGTAATTACAGAAACATATTGACCAATTTATGGTAGTGTAGATCATAGTTTCTAACGGTTTTGTCGCCTAGTAATATAAGGTGTTAGGACAAAATCCCTTTCGTCATTGAGTTTGAGATTAGAGGTGTTCAAAAAGCTCGCGATTCGTGACTCGCTCAAAGTTTGTTCGGGAAAAGCTCGACTCAATTTGTAAACGAGCCGAGCCCGAGCCAGGTTTGACTCGGTTCGTGAGCTCGTGAGCCGGCTCGAACTATAATATTTCATATATAGTAATTTTAATATTTAAGTGTATTATTCTAATTCTAGAGCAGTAACATCTTCTAGCCATGAAGATGTTCCTATAAATATGGTTCAGTTTGATGATGTCACACCCTAACCGATGGCGAAAACATCGGAGTGAGACGAAAACGAGATTGCTCATTACACACAACACTAAAAGTGACAATAAAATTTAAATAAATTGATTTCATTTCATAACAATTGTCAAGTTACAATACGAGGAATTTAAATACAACATAATTCGAATACAACAAAACAAATTACAACATAACATAATACAAAATTTAATACAACAACATAAACTAAGATTTCTAGATGTGTATCTAAAGCATTGTCGCTACGCCCAAATTTAATTCATCATCATTATATTAAAAATACATGGTTCAATACAGCGTATTGGCGAGTATATAAGTTTTGATATATAGCATAAGTAATAAAATTTAAACGAATCTACATGGCAAACTAGTTATTCGAGATCAACATTGTCACACCCCGAATTTCCACGTATCACCGGTGGGCCCGGTGGGGAGTATCATGACGTAGTCGATGTCATCATGGTCAAACAACACAATATATAAATGCACACCGGAAGCAAAAGATAAATATATTACATTCCGAATATGAAGTAATATCAAAGTATCACAACGGAAAGTAAAGGATCCACAGGCGGATCAAATAAAAGAAAACTGTTCAACAGACTTTAGGCATCTAGAACTTGCAAGATTCCTTATTAACGCCCTGAGCTTCCAGCCAATTACGTTCAGTACCTGTCACTTAACCTTTTTGGAAAATACGTCACTTTACACTGGTAAATACAATTAACCGACTCGTTTGAAAAGGTTTAATAAAATTGATTTGAATGCACAAGGCACAACATATTTTTTATAACTTGGGACAATTATATTTTAATCTTGTATACAGATTTACATGTTCGTTATACGTTCAGGGCCCGATGTAGAAACCGAGTCAAAATTAACAGACACGCCACAAGTATAGGCCCACAAGAGAGTGAGATACCATTTCCCTTATGCACTGTCAGGGGTATGCCTACACCTCGTGCATAAGACGTGGCCATTTTATAATACAATGATGTCAAGGATATCCGGGACATGGTCATTAACCCCTAAAGGCTTTTATTTCAAACAACACAGATTAAAGCGGGTTACCTCAATAATTTAATCACAATACGACTAAACATTCAATACCCGACCAAGCGGTATTATTATAATACCGTATCCCAAACCCGTATAGGGAAAATAAGTTAAAAGTATTTACCTGAGCTAGCAATGCAATTTATACTCAGCCGTATATTCTAATCAGCAAGCACAAGTACTTCTACTGGGGCTCTCAATCTGGAACGAAGGTTTTTATTAACCTATTAGATTCCTAACGGGTCTTATTTAAGTCGTAACTTAGACCGGTTAGTTTTAAGTAAAGTTTTACGGTTCAAAACGCATGATTAAGCGAATACCGGAATAGAATGTGATTTAGACCCGACGAGTTTGGAGACTTGTACAATATGGGTAAACTAAACACATTCTGAATTTTGAGATAAAAACGACAAGGTTTGACCCGTTTCGGCTAATTTATGCAAACTAGTTACATAAACCGAACAGAACGCGTAAATAGCGTAACTGGTAACCGTAAGAGTCCTATACAGGTTTCCTAAGTCAATATGCTCTAAATATATTGTGATATCCTTAGGATACCTTCCATTATGCCCAAAACGAGTTTAACCTCATAATACGCCCCGTAGGGGTATTTTGGTCATTTTTAAAGATTATAAAAGAGGTTAATTGTAGTTCTGAAACTTGGGTCGGAATACATCAGTAAAATAACTTATTTTAACAGGTTACATCAGTTGATGATAAGTCTTATGTGACAAAATGGTTTTAAACCCAAACTATGCGTTTAATACGCGTAAAAAGCCATTTAAGCGATTTCCGAGTTATACCGGAAATCTGAGTTTTCTGATCAGATTATAAAGTTCAAAATACTATATTTATTATATAAAATCAGTAGCAATTGGATTGGTGTCAAAATACTATGTAGAACTCATTTTATACATAAAAAGGGTATAATCGGTATTTACCGAATTAAGGCGATAGCCTTAGGTTATGATCAGTTTAAAAATAATTAAAAATCTTTAAAAATCTCAAAATATTATATTTCATCAGTGGGTAAAAGGTTTGGTGTCAAAAATTAGGTTTAGATAGGATTTATGCTAGTTGCGCCGTTTAATTACTAAAAGGCGTTATAATTACGTTAATGAGCATAACTCCTAATCTAGACCTCCAACTGATGTGAAATTTTAGGGAAAACTTTATAAATCAGTAATAAGGCTTATTGTCCTTTCACTTTTCCAAAATTCTCGTTTTATGATCACAAGGGCATATTGGTCAACATTAGGCCATTAACGGAAACGTGTAAACGAAAGGGGCAAACAACAAACCAAGCCCAGAGGGTTATACCAACATGTAACCTGGTCCAATGGAAGCCTTAAGGCATTTCTAAACCTATCCAATTCGGGTCAGAACTGAAGTCAAAGCAAAAGACAAAATTTTGCGACTTTCGGTTCCGAACCGGGTCTAAACAGAAAATTTTCGGATCAAACAAGCTTAGATCAGTTCTTATGCTTATTACCAAGTTATATGAGTGACAAAATAGGTTATACGCCTTCTACATTGCTACTTATGCGTTAAATCGAAAATTAAGCTTCTGTTGACTTTTTATAAACAACTTTGACCTGACATTTGACCTAGTTAGAATGGGAATCAGAGGGTGCCCTTTTAAGGGTTTAAAGCCCACATGATTACCAACTTATAACTACCTTTGATTCGACTAATCACTGAACCAATAGTGATTAATCGTTAAGTCAACCGTTAATTACGACGGTTTGACTTCTAAGCTATAAACTAAGCAAAACATGATTAGGGAAGGTTAAGTAGGCTTACCAAGGTCCTATGCACGATTAGGGAAACTTAGAAAGAGGTCTTGAGCTCCAGAAATGATCAGAAGATGAAGGAATGAATGAGTGATCAAGTCTTGCAACAATGGGGCTATTTATAGTGTTCTTGATCCATGAAGGTCATGACAACTAAGGCTATACATGAACCCTGATGATCAACATGTGTTCCTAAGGCCTAAGAATATATTTAGGCAGCTCTTGGAAGTGTTAAGGGGCGCATATGACGTTACATGGGCTGAACAGGCAACAAAAACGAGTTTCTGCATCTGGGCAAGCCAGGCGGCCCGCGTAAGACCTTTACCAGGTTTACGCGCCCCGCGTGGGCTTTCTGATCTGATTCCAAATCTTTTCAATAATTGCATGCTTGGCTCCCGGTTCTTCGAAAGGTCAACTTAACTTATCTCTTGCACTTTGACCCCTTCCAAATTACTTACAAGGGCCCTAGACTTTTACCCATCATGTTAAGTCCTTGTTTACCTTGTTATTACCCGAAAAGTCTTAACTTTCAACGTTGACGCTTTTAACCCCTCATGTACGAAATCGATCATAACTTTCTCATTTTATAACGGAACTTTATGAAATTTATATCATGCATTGTAGTGAGCATAATTTACCGTTACAAAGCCTCGGGTTTGCTAAAGGGTCACTCAGAGGTATAACTTAAACATGTTGACACATTTAACCCCTGTAATTTGTAATCTCTCACTTTCTCCCACATTTCGTTCCGTATGATCCATGATTCATTCGTTTGAAGGTATGAGCATCATGTAGGGTTACTGTAAAGTATATTTAACCCTTGTTGACATTTTGAACCCTTGAATTCACATACTTTCCATGCTTGTCAACTTTAGTCCCTCTAGAGTATTCTTTCGCACGTTCAAGCTTTTGACACGTGTCACTACATTATAGGACGTGAATTTTTCGAGGTGTTACAAACATTTAACTGGAATGTGAACAAACAAGTCAACCCAAAGTTTAACGCAAGTAAAAGACTTAATATGACCTCACATGCACGGGTGGTGCATTACTCCTATAGCGCTATACATGTTAAGGGTAGGCTTGTACGAAGTTAATGACAAGTTCAACACAAAACGTACAAACTCATATTAAAGTATCAAGTATAACGTATGCATGCATGTATTGGATTGTTTGTGTATTTTGTATAAAAGTTTATGCGTAACTGTGTAGGTTAATAGATAAACATATTGCACCCAAAATGTAAAATAGAAAGAGGGTGTTTGAGTATACTCACAGTTTTTCTAATTCTTCGTTAGAAATCTCGTGAGCGTAGTTTTGGTAGGCGTAGTACAAGAACGCCAAGGTTATTCTACCCGACGAGCAAAGGGGTTGTGGAATTAGTACAGGAACACCAAGGTTACCCTACAGGGCAAACGAATGCGTGAGTTAGAGTTGGAAGTTTATGTAACAGAATTAAAGTATTTAGTATAATATGAAAGTATAAATAAACAGAAAGTATATTATGTTCGTGCACTTGTCCCGACACTGAGTTTCTGTGTTTTTACGGGTCCTAGTTTGCCCGACAGAATCAGTGACAAGGAACACAGAAATCAGAATAACGAAAACTGAAATACGAACTGTTCGGACGAGAGAGTCTGGGACGAAAGTGCCATTCGTACAAAAGGGACTGTTTGTGGACAGATTCTCGTTTTGAACGTTTTAACTATTAAACAGTTATGTCCGTGATTTCTGTTAAGTTGTTTAGTTATAACATTAGTATGTTAGTAGTCCGGGATAATCAGAAGGTTCATATAAGTCATACATGGAGGTTTAACCTCATTATAGTTCACCAAAGCACAAATCAGTTAACTGGTCGGTTGGTCATGAATACGGAAAGGAAAAAAACAAAATGTAAAATAAACCAAACAAGCGGACAATGTACAACCCAGGTGTACCAACACGACATAGAAAAAATTAACTAAGTGTCGGAGGCTGGACGGGGTTCACTTGTTCTAGGTCTAGGAGATTGTTTGGGTGTTCGTTTTACAAGTTTAAGTGGGATGGTGGGTCTAGATTGGAAACCAAGGTTCCCACAGAACACATACTGACATTCCAGAATCATCTATATTGAAGATAGTGACCTGGATAGTCATTCAACACTCGAAATTCGTCGGAACTTAGTGAACAGACGCATTCGGATGAGTGGGTCTGCCATTTAAACGAAATGGGACTGTTTCTTAGGTAAACCAGTTCGGTTTTGTTTGAACTGATTACCTACTCAACTGGAATTGGCTCAATACTTGAATCCACAACTATTGCCTTAGCTTGTGACTCATAGAACCTCAGATCCAACAGAGTTCGAAGTTAGAAAAGTTTTTTTAAAATGTTTTGAAAGATCCACCTCACTTCTCAGCTTGGTCCTCAATGATTTGAGAGTTAGTATCAAATTACTTTTGCAATTCTGAGAATCCAGCAGAAGATAGTGGAGGGTCTTGGTAAAAGTTTATAAAATCAGAAGAAAATAGAAGAAGATAGACGAAAATCAGATGTTTACTAGCTAAATACCCACTTAGAAGTGTCTGAGATGAGTTCTAAGTGAATTGCTCGAAGTTGGATTAAGAGAGAATTCGGAAGTTGAAGATTTGAAATGAAGGAAATGGACTTGTATTTATAGACGGGAGGTGTCAGTTTGGGACGGATGCGCACTCGGACGAATAGGCCAGGCCCATTCGCATGAGAGTGCCAGGCCCAAAAGTCCATTTTCCAATTTTTCTTGATCTTGTCGGTTTTAAGCGTTTTAAGAGTATAAGTTGACGTGCTTGTCGTGGTTACACGCAAATTTAATCCCAATAACAACTATAGATAGTGGTAAAAGGGTATCGAACTCAGGGAGTATGTGGAAAGTGTGTTGAGTTTATAGCTTTGCGATTAAACTACAATTAACCTATTTTGCAGAAAATAAAGATCAATGATTTGGATTATTGTTTTAGAAAACTAAATTAATAACTAATTGCAAATAAAAATTGATTGTTTAACAGATTAGGAGAACAATGACCATCTTAGGATTCAGTTTCTTTTAACAATTGTGTGCAATTTCAACTAGAAAGAGTTACATAGACATAACTCGTACATACATAATCGAAGTGATAAAAGGGAACAAAGTACTCGGATTTCTAAATGCGAGGTTGTTTCCCGATGATCAATTAATTAATAACCAACCCTAACCCTTCCCGTGATATCTCGATTGCCAACGGCACCAAGAACGTACGATCGAGACTAGAAATTGCACTATCGATTAACAAGCTACAAACAATTATGCATACACCATGATATTCAAGCAACGCAAGTTATCATTCTAGAAATTCAGAAATAAACACACAAAAGTTCAAGAGAAACCTTCACCTAAGATGATCACCGAGAGTTTTAGCCACACATAACTTGGTGATTCATCATAACAAGTAGTTCAATGTTCATACAAATCGAAATCACAAACCGAATGTCAGAAATTGTTCCAAGCCAAGCAAAATCACCTAAAATCGCCCCTATGCTGTTCTCCAATCGACCAATGATGACAATACATGAAAAGACATCATAAAACTGCATAAATGATGGCAGTTACACTTTTCACGCAACCTCCACCGTAACTTACGGCTCCACCGTAAGTTACGGTGGACATGATATTGTTACGGCAGGACTCTACTGGTTTACGACAGGAATCAGGTGGAAATCAGGTCCACCGTAAATTACGGTGGAGCCGTAATTTACGGTGGAAAGCTGATTTTTCTTCTTTGTTTCATCTTTTGCTCCACACTCGACCCGTTCAACTCCGAACCCTCTAAAGCTGCATTTTATCCTCTTTAAGCTCCCGAACCGCACCTGAAACATAAGCAACCGTAGTTATCTAATTCCAGATAATTACACAATTAAATGAGGGATAAACTTGTCTTTTAACATCATAAAGGGTTGTCCAATGGACCACCCGTCACATCCCCACACTTAACCGTTGCTTGTCCCAAGCAACTCATCAAATCAATTTCAATACAAGTGATCAATTTAAACCAAG
This sequence comes from Helianthus annuus, assembly GCF_002127325.2. Lineage (NCBI taxonomy): Eukaryota > Viridiplantae > Streptophyta > Magnoliopsida > Asterales > Asteraceae > Helianthus > Helianthus annuus. The sequence continues at coordinate 160,335,843 of NC_035442.2, forward strand.
CAAAAACATGCAATCCTTTTACTAATCCCTTTTTAACACCCAAACAATACACCCCTCTCTAAATCTCTCCTCTTGGCTACAAGTCAACACTAGCAACGATACGCTAGACACACAAAAGGCAAACGGGTGGTTGCACCATTATAGGCTTGTACCTAAATCGATCCTTCTCCTAACAAGTGCCAAACATGAATGCAAATCAAAGGGACTTTCAAGGTTGTAACGTGGCTAGGTGTATGGTTAGGAAATGGAATATATATGAAGTAGCAAAAATTTAACCCGGTCTTTTTATTACACGAATAAGCAAACTAACAACTACCAAACTGAACTACTAAGTACAAGACAACTAAGCATCCTTTCTTTTCATTTTTTCATTTCTTTTTTTTTCTGATTTTTCTGAATTTTTTTAAGCAAACAACCATGCAATAAAGCATCAACATATCTACATCATATTACTACAACTACTACTACTAACACTAAAAGACTGGGTCAAATTTGGGTAAATTTTTAAGTAAGTAGCTAGGGGTAATAAACAATAGGCTTTTAGGCACAAAATTGGCAACTAAATGTCCAAACCCCCGCCCCTCTCGCAACCATGCTCATATATATAACTTATGAGGTCCAACCCCCCAAATCCCACACTCACACACACTAAAGACGAGGCTACCTAGATGCCCTTATCCTTTTCACATTCATGTCTAACTAAGGACTCAAACCGCATTCAAGCACAAGTTCTAATGTACCCCCACCCGTAACCACTCTCATCAAAGATAAGCATTATTTATATACAAATGTGGCTTCAACTCTCACCAAGAATGAAAGGGTATCAAGGGTTGCGGTGCACCGTTTGGGGTTAATCTAGGGTGTTCAAATTCTCACAATATTTCGCTTGATCTAAATTTTTTTCAAAATCTCCAAAAATTCCCCCCCATCCCCACACTTGGGATACATTGACCCCAATGTATGGTTTTAGGAGGCTTTGATCACTAAAATTCATTCAACATCAACAAAAAGCTTCTTCACTCAAACCCCAAATTTCTTTTTGGACTTTTCATTTTATAATTTTTTTTTATATTTTTCATATATTTTTTTAAAACACCAATACACCACCGACTAGCGCCAACCCAAACAAAACATCATAACAAACACCACCCAACCATCCAACCATAAACAAAACAAACCAACAAATATGCACAAACTATACAAAGGAGGAACACAACCTGACTAATAGTAGCGCGGTCCCGGAGGTCCAAAAATGGAAGACGTCATGTCGTTCCATTCGCCAAATGCAAATGAGCCGCTACTACTACTTCCTCCTTGTTGTTGTTGGGCTCCCTCTTGTTGCCTCGGATCAATCCATTGTGAGTGGTGAAGCTGTGGAGTCGGATATGACACACTACCATCATAAGGTGGTAGCGAAGCATAATCCACATGTTGTGGATCCACAACTATCGGTCTCCCGGCATGCCAATCTGCGTGCATCCTTCTCTCTTGATCGTCGTAATACCGATTATTCATTTCCACCTCTTGGGAATACGCAAAAGTGCGGTTCCACGCCTCACTACGATCAAAGTTTTGTTTCAAGGACCGCTCTATGCTTGCACTCATCATGGTATTTTGATCATATAACGTCCGCTCCGGACCCGACCAAGTTTCAAAAACGGAAGCCGGAGGACGTTGGTTTGCTATCACCTCTTGCATGGTACCTTCATAAGCCCACCTGGGCACATAAGATCGCTCCGTATAGTCGTAGAAAGCACCACCATAACCTCCACCCGGCCCCCCTTGCCCCACATTCAAATTCACACCACCTTGTGGTTGCTCTTCATAATCTTCATCCCCGCTCGGGATCTCCGCCTCACTCTCGGGTTCATCCTCTTCACCCGGTAACAAATCTCTAGCACCCGCCTTAAGCGCCCTCCATCTTTGCCCCTCGGATTTAAGCTTATGATACCGCTCCGATTGTGTATACGTCCAACCAATTCCCAACTTGTCTAACGTAAACGGTTGATGCCGTTTCGTTGCCCCTCGATCTTCGGACGTAAGAGCCTTTTGTTGCTTCATTAACCCGTTATGATTCGACAATATGGTACAATGTCCCTTCCATACTTATTCCGGCAAATCCATAAGTGGTTCATGATCAGATAGCGTATCGGAAAACGCGGAGACCCATGCATTAGTGAATATAGAACAGGTACCTCCGGGAACCTCACCTGCTCTTTGTCCCCCCTTCGTGGTATAACATTCAACAAACAGATTGCCAACAATAATTTCGCTTCGATCTTTAAATTCTTCCGATACAACACTCCATGATAAGTACCGGGCAAAAATAGCGCTGCCAACATGTCGTTCCAACGGGGGTGCTTCTCCGGCTTCACCAAAAGGTCATCAAGGGTGGGAACCATATAATCACGGGCTGGAAGGCTATTGTATTTCCCAAGCTTCTTCAACGTATCAAAGGACATCTCCACCGGAACCCCGTGAACTTCACCAATCAACTTCATTTGCGATGGCCTTTCATATGTGTTGCATTTAAGAGTCGCCATCCACTCTTGTATCTCGGTGATAAACAAATTGCTTTTATCCTTATCAAAACATTTTAATGCCGACTCCCAACCTAAAGCCCAGAACTTGTTAAACTCCCCAAACTGACCAAGCTCAACTTCCCGGACTTCCCTCTCACATATAAAGGCCGCTGCCTTATTCTTCAACTTATTCATGCGGTCATGATAGAGTGTTGGTTGCCACTCCTCTGGTTGCTCATCCAAAGGACCCGAGTTCCATATCGGTTTTTCCGCCGGGTCCAACTCCATTTCTTCCTCGCTCCCACTTTCACTTTCATCCACTCGGCCCAAATATTGTCTCTTTTTCGGTTGTTGTTCCGGCTGTTTACCCTTTCCCTTTGATGATGAGGACGAACTCGATCCTTCTTTTTCTTTCGTCTTAACCATTTTCCTACACACATTAGAGCAAACAACACAACCAAACGAAACACAATTAGACTCTTTTCTCCAAAATATCCCCACACTTGCTTGCTACTATGATTGTAGATGTTAGTGAACTACAAGTTTATAAATTTTTCAAAAATTTGGGCATGGTGTCTCTACAATGTAGAAATCCCCAAAAGTTCACTACTTTACTAACAATCCTACATCTACAAACCATACTCATGTTCAAGAACAAGTATCAAGTCAAAACGATGCACAAGCAAGTGGGTATAACCAAATAACACTATTAACCTTCATTCTCACAATGTATCAACAAAACATAGTAAATAAACTTCCATACCTTGTTTGAAGATGTAAGAAACACAAATGAGGCAAAAACTTCAAAAAGCCCCAAAATTTCGAAACTAGGGTTTGAAGTTCGGACCCAAAAACTGCGTTTTCTTGTAAATCTCTTGGCAAAATCAGAAACTACGTGAAAAATTAGTCAAGATAGACTCCGATTTCACTTAGTTTGGACAAGAATTGAGAAGGTTATGGAGAATTGAAGGTTGGAGAAGAAGATGGATTTTGTGGGTCTTTGTGAAAGAGATGGATGGTGATAGATAGAATGAAATTTTATGGTTGGGGATGACTTCACGTGACCAAATGTTATTATTATTTATTTAATTTTTGTTTATATGTGCGGAACCCAAACGACGGATATGATTTTCAGGCGTACCGTAAATTACGGTCAGACCGTAAATTACGGTGAGACCTGAACAAAAATTTCTACCGTAAAACAGTAGAGATACACCGTAAAGGCCAACACTTTTTATCTCCACCGTAAATTACGGTAAGACCGTAAAGTACGGTGGTCGCTGGGCATGTCTGAATTGCTGAAAAAGGTGACTTTGTCATCATTTTTTTGTATTTTCAAGTTTTTTCGATTTTTTTATGTTTTTAAATTTTTTCAAAAACGTGTAAAAATCACCCTACCCCCTCGAAAGTCCCGTGTTGTCCTCAACACAATGTAAGAACAATTCGTGACCCGAATATCCCCACACTTGTTTCAAACACGGATTTCAAGGAGATACAGTAATTGTGCAAACTATACAAAACAAAACAAAACACTACTATTTACACTACCAAACCTGGGCCTCTCATGGTTGTTCCTCATCGACCGGGCGCAAGATGTAGCCCGCTTTATCAAGCTCCAAGTTGTTGATGTCGTTCCCTTCCAAGTATGGCTTCAACCGGTGACCGTTCACCGTTTGTTGTTTCAATGTTTGCTCATCTTGGATGTCTACGTCACCAAACCTTCCAACTCTCCGAACAACATACGGGCCCATCCATTTGCTTTTAATCTTGCCCGCGAACATCTTGAGTCTTGAGTTATACAACCAAACTTTTTGACCCACTTCGAACGATTTCTTTCGCAATTTTGCATCATGCACCTTTTTGAGTTTATCTTTATAAGCGGATGCACATTCATACGCCTCGTCTCGAATCTCTTCTATCTCGCTTAATTGCAACTTTCTCAACTTCCCCGCCTCATCATAATCCGCGTTTACCGTCTTAATTGCCCAATGTGCCCGATGTGCTAGCTCCATTGGCAAGTGACAACCCTTTCCATACACCATCCGGTAAGGCGTTGTGCCAATCGGAGTCTTGTAGGCCGTTCGATATACCCACAATGCATCGTCTAACTTACTCAACCAATCCTTCCTATCCGTTCTTACCGTCTTCATGAGAATTTCTTTGATTTGACGGTTGGACACTTCGACTTGTCTACTCGTTTGCGGATGGTAAGGTGTGGCAATTCGGTGATTCACGCTATACCTCTTCAATAATTTCCCAAAGTTGAAGTTCTTGAAATGCGAACCACCATCACTTATAATAACCCGCGGGATGTCAAAACGAGAGAAAATGTTGGATTGAACAAATTTACAAACAACCGAATGGTCGTTTTTTCGTGTTGCAATAGCTTCAATCCACTTCGAGACATAATCCACCGCTACCAAAATGTATAGGAAGCCATTCGAAATCGGGAAAGGACCCATAAAATCTATACCCCATACATCAAATATCTCTACAACCAAGATTGGTTGTAATGGCATCTCATCCCTCTTTGATATACTTCCCATTTTTTTGACAATTTATGCAATTTCTAGCGAACTCACATGCATCCTTGAAAATGGTGGGCCAATAAAACCCACATGAAAGAACCCGATAGCCTGTCTTGTGCCCACTAAAATGACCCCCACATGCAGACAAATGAGCATGGGTCAAAATTTCCAACACTTCTGTCTCGGGCACACACCTTCTTATAACTTGATCCGGTCCAATCTTGAAGAGATCCGGTTCATCCCAAATATATTGTTTCACTTGAACCATAAATTGTTGTCGTTGCTTCTTGGTCCAATGATTTGGGATGGCACCCGTGGCTAAGTAGTTAACATAGTGAGCATACCATGGTGCGACAAAGGTGGAAATGGCTAGAAGTTGCTCATCGGGAAAACTTTCATTGATTTCACTAACATCATCGATCCCTTCCATCGGAATCCGAGACAAGTGATCCGCCACTACATTCTCACTTCCCTTTTTGTCTCGGATTTCTAGATCAAACTCTTGTAGCAATAATACCCACCGAATCAAGCGAGGATTTGCGTCCTTTTTCTCCATCAAATATCGGACCGCACTATGATCCGAATAAACCACCACCTTACTCCCGCAAATATACGAGCGAAACTTATCCAAAGCATACACCACCGCTAATAGTTCCTTCTCGGTTGTGGTGTAATTAAGTTGTGCTTCGGATAAAGTCTTGCTCGCATAGTAAATCACCACCGGCTTTCTATCAACCCGTTGACCCAAAACAGCACCAATAGTGGTGTCGCTTGCATCACACATTATCTCGAACGGCTTCGACCAATCCGGTGGTTGCAAGATAGGAGCTTTGACCAAATGTTCCTTCAAAACAGTGAACGCTTGCATACACTCGTTAGTAAAATCAAATGGGACATCTTTTAATAACAAGTTGCATAAGGGTTTGGTGATAACACTAAAACCCTTAATGAAACGTCTATAAAAACCCGCGTGTCCCAAAAATGACCTTACACCCTTAACATTTTTCGGAGGTGGCAAAGATGATATTACCCGTATTTTTGCTTTATCCACCTCCATCCCCCTTTCAGAAATTACATGACCCAACACAATGCCCTCTTGCACCATGAAATGACTTTTCTCCGAACTTAGCACTAAGTTTTTCTCAACGCATCTTTTTAACACTTTTTGTAGTTCGTTGAGACAAGCATCAAAACTAGTGCCAAAAATGGAGAAGTCATCCATAAATACTTCAAGCGACTCTCCAACCATGTCCGAGAATATACTCATCATACATCGTTGGAAAGTTGCCGGAGCATTGCACAAGCCAAATGGCATCCACCGAAAGGCAAAGGTGCCATATGGACAAGTGAAGGTGGTCTTGTGTTGGTCATCCGGGTGTATTGCGATTTGATTGTAACCCGAATACCCATCCAAAAAACAGTAGTATTTTTTACCCGATAATTTTTCAATAATTTGATCAATGAATGGTAGCGGGAAATGATCCTTAGAAGTGGCGGCATTCAATTTCCGGTAGTCAATACATACATGCCACCCGGTAACCGGTCGGGTGGCAATTTGTTCACCACTTTCATCTTTGACTACTTGAATGCCGGCCTTCTTAGGCACAACTTGGGTGGGACCCACCCAAGCACTATCCGAAATCGGATAGATGATTCCCGCATCCAACCATTTAATTACCTCTTTTTAACTACCTCCCGTAGGTTCGGATTTAATAGCCTTTGAGCTTCTCGTGTCGGCTTTGCATCTTCGGTGGTAATGATCTTATGCATGACAATGGATGGACTAATTCCTTTGAGATCGGCAATCGTCCATCCGATAACTCCCTTGTTCTCCTTCAAAACTCCCAACAACGCTTGCTCTTGTGCCAACTCCAAATTAGAGGCAATAATGACCGGTAAAGTGTCATTATCCCCTAAAAATGCATACTTCAAGTGGCTCGGCAAGTCTTTAAGTTCCAACTTTGGCGGTTCCACTAACGACGATTTAGTACCCGAATCTATCTCCGCTGGTAGACCTTCAAATTGATGAGTCCATGGTGGTCTACCTTCTTTCAAAGCCATTGCATCTTGCTTTTCCTCTTCAACCCGAAGTGCATAAGCATGTACCTGTTCAGAAAAATCACACAGGCAAACATCCAAACCATCCTCCTCATACTCATGCGGGTTGCATCCGTCAACTATATCTGCCATGAAACACTCATCAACACCATTAGCATTAGAATTGTTAGTAAAAACATTCAAACGCATTTTTCGATTCCCAAAAGTCATTTCGACCGTACCAAATCTGCAATCGATCACGGCATGAGCGGTGCTCAAAAATGGCCGACCCAAAATTACGTTTTGTTGTTGTTTTGGGTTCGCGGACGAGTAGTCCAAGACTAGAAAGTTGACCGGGTAATAAAACTCATCAATTTTTACGATTACATTTTGAACCATACCCCGAGGTAACTTATGAGACAAATCGGCCAAAACAACCGTTGTCTCCACCCTTGCTAACGGACCAAAATCATATTGGTCATATAAGCCCCCCGGTAAAATGCTTACCCCGGCTCCAAGATCTAGCAATGCCTTAGCCATTTGAAAATTACCAACTTGTATGTTAATCAATGGCGTGCCCGGATCTTGGAGCTTAGGAGGAAGCTCCCCATTCAAAACCGCACTCACTTGCCCGGTTAAGTCCACCCGCTTAGGCACTTTCTTCTTGTTTTGCCTTTTTTGTGTACATAACTCTTTTAAAAATTTGGCATAGGCGGGTACTTGTTTTATTGCATCAAGAAGTGGGAGGTTAATTTTAACTTGTTTAAACATGTCCCACATTTCTTCTTTTTGGGGACCTCTCGATGCAATAAAATTTTTCTTTCCCGGGTCAAGTAAAGCCGACGGAAAAGGGACTTAACTCGGTTCACCCTCAACTTTTTCACTCTTTGCATTTTCACCCAAACCCGGTTTGTTAACATTTAATTCTTTTTGTTTTACCGGTGAAACATCATCATCACTATCATTACCCGTGATGTCCTCAACTACCCCCTCAACCAATTCGGGTGACAAATTGGCTTTAAACTCTTTTCCACTTCTTAAAACACTAACATGATGAACATTAACATTACCTCGTGACGTACCATGCGAAGGGTTTACCTTAGTGTCGCTAGGAAGTTGACCCTTGTTTTTCTTCAATTCAGCCACGTCGGTTGCTAGTTAACCCATTTGTGTTGTTAGTGATTGGATGCTTTTGTCACGAACCTCATCCCTTTGCATTCGAACTTCATCAAGTTGGTTCCGTTTTTGCATCTCCATTTGCATGCTTTTTAGCATCTCCATCATCTCGTTTCCACCCGAAGACCCCCTTGTTCTTGACCTGTTTGATATTGTTTTTGATAGCCTTGGTTGTTCCCGCCTCGGTATCCACCTTGGTTATTATAGGGTTGGCGTGAACCAAAGTTACCTTGGCTACCTTGAAAATTCGGGTTAGCTTGATTTGAAGGGTTCCCATACCGAAAATTTGGGTGGTTCCTCAACCCGGGGTGGTAAGTATTAGAGTTCATGTTGTTGTAGTTTCTACCACCCCCTCCTTGACCTTGAACCGCATGGACTTCTTCATATTGCCCTTCCACAATCCCTTGGCAATTTTCAGCCGCATGACCTATTTCATTACACAAAGCACAAACATCATAAATTTGGTTAGTAGTTTGAACATTACCATCATCTATGGCGTGCACTTGAGATCAGGCAATGGCCGGTCGGGCTCTCCTTGATGCTTGAGCTTTTCTCTTTGATGTAGTTGCCATGCTCTCCAAGAACTCCCAATCAACGTTCTCGTAATTTGTACCAAAAGTCCCACCGGTAATGGACATTAAATCACGAGCATCTTCAGCACTCAACCCCTCATGGAAGGCATTCATCAACTCCCACAATTCAATTCCATGGTGAGGGCAATTCTTTATCATCATATTGCATCGTTCAAATGCCTCATGGAACATTTCACCATGTTGTTGTTGGAAGCTTCTCAACCCCTTTCTTGCATCGTTGGTCTTTTGGGCGGTGTAAAACTCATCCAAGAAAGTTTGTTGCATCTCCCCCCATGTATATATGGATGCCGAAGGTAATGTGTAGAACCATTTCTTCGCCTTATCTTCCAAAGAAAATTGGAACAATACCAATTTAATATCGTCAGCCGAGAACCCTTGACTCCCAAGAGTGTTACAAATCGAGTCATAAGCCTCCAAATGAAAGTAAGGCTCCTCCGTTGTTAAACCCTTATATTTTGGTAGACTTTGCAAAGAGTTGGTCCTCACTTCAAATGTTCTCCCTTGATCATTGTGAGGAATGACTACCGGTGAAGGGTTTTGAGTGATTACCGGCCTAAAATGCGCTTCGATGCCCCTCACATTTTCTCTAAGGTGCCTCCTTGGTACACCGAACCTACCTCTTGGAGGAATAGGACCCATTGGCCTTGGTACTTGCCCTTGTGGTGCAATTGGTTGTTGAAACTGTTGTTATCGCATCAGTGGGCGTTGAGGTGGTCTTTGAAATTGTGGTTGTACATTTTGCGGCCGGACTTGTTGCAATGGGATAGGATGTTGCATTGGTGGCCCTTGTGGTCTTGGCCGAATGTGTTGTGGTATGAGTTGTTGTTGTTGTGGCATTCCACCGACACTTGCCATCCCTTGAGATTGACTTTGCACATATCCAAATTCTCCTTGATCGCCATAACCCCCGTAAGCATACCCATCTTCATCATAACCCTCAAACTCCTCAAATCCTTCATCATACACATCTCCTTGAATTCCCGACGATTGCCCAAATGGAAGGGTTGAATATTGAAAACCCACTTGGTTCGATGGTCTGAATGTTGAAGTAGCATGGACAATGGTCGAAATTGGTGCTATGGTATGGCTTGAATATGACGGATCCGCACCCGGAAAGAAACGGGATAATGGTGGTATAGTAGTGGAAGGGTTAAAGGTAATGGTTGGTTCTTCTTGAGTAGTAATGGGTTGTGTGGTGTTGGTTGGCGTAGTGTCATGAGGTGGAGTGGGAATTGTAGTGGAATTTGGTATGGTTGTGTTTGGTGATGGTTGTGTGGAAGTAGGTATAAATGATGAGGTCGTTTGACCCGTTGTAGGTGGAATTTGTGAATCAGCCATGATGTTTCTTGGTGTAATTGGTGAAGTGGGTGAACCAATGATTCGGTTTTCTCGTAGTAAAACCCTGTTTTGCCTTAGCGTTCTTTCGGTTTCCGGATCAAATGACAATGGTGACGCTTTGTGAGAGCCTCTAGTATGCATGCACCTGTAGAACCTGCACACTAAACACACCAGTGTAAACCCGAAAATAACAAAGCAAAACTAACAAACTGACACACGTTGCGCACTACTCCCCGGCAGCGGCGCCAAAATTTGACGTGCTTGTCGTGGTTACATGCAAATTTAATCCCAATAACAACTATAGATAGTGGTAAAAGGGTATCAAACTCAGGGAGTATGTGAAAAGTGTGTTGATTTTATAGCTTTGCAATTAAACTACAATTAACCTAATTTGCAGAAAATAAAGATCAATGATTTGGATTATTGTTTTAGAAAACTAAATTAATAACTAATTGCAAATAAAAATTGATTGTTTAACAGATTAGGAGAACAATGACCATCTTAGGATTCAGTTTCTTTTAACAATTGTGTGCAATTTCAACTAGAAAGAGTTACATAGACATAACTCGTACATACATAATCGAAGTGATAAAAGGGAACAAAGTACTCGGATTTCTAAATGCGAGGTTGTTTCCCGATGATCAATTAATCAATAACCAACCCTAACCCTTCCCGTGATATCTCGATTGCCAACGGCACCAAGAACGTACGATCGAGACTAGAAATTGCACTATCGATTAACAAGCTACAAACAATTATGCATACATCATGATATTCAAGCAACGCAAGTTATCATTCTAGAAATTCAGAAATAAACACACAAAAGTTCAAGAGAAACCTTCACCTAAGATGATCACCGAGAGTTTTAGCCACACATAACTTGGTGATTCATCATAACAAGTAGTTCAATGTTCATACAAATCGAAATCACAAACTGAATGTTAGAAATTGTTCCAAACCAAGCAAAATCACCTAAAATCGCCCCTATGCTGTTCTCCAATCGACCAATGATGAGAATACATGAAAAGACATCATAAAACTGCATAAATGATGGCAGTTACACTTTTCACGCAGCCTCCACCGTAACTTACGGCTCCACCGTAAGTTACGGTGGACATGATATTGTTACGGCAGGACTCTACTGGTTTACGGCAGGAATCAGGTGGGATTTTTCTTCTTTGTTTCATCTTTTGCTCCACACTCGACCCGTTCAACTCCGAACCCTCTAAAGCTGCATTTTATCCTCTTTAAGCTCCCGAACCGCACCTGAAACATAAGCAACCGTAGTTATCTAATTCCAGATAATTACACAATTAAATGAGGGATAAACTTGTCTTTTAACATCATAAAGGGTTGTCCAATGGACCACCCGTTATAAGTGCAATGTTTAAGTGTTGTGCATAAATAAAGGTATGTATAAATGTATTTTACATGTATAATAAGTATGAATACGCATGAATTTGCATGTAAATGGTATCAAGTATGTATGTAACACTAATAATCAACAAGTATTTATGAATAATGATTAGCACAAGTATATAAAAGGTAGAATTTTCATTATGATTCAAGTCCCGGATTACAACGTTTGGAATGAAATACGTATACATAATACTACAAGTTTCCATAAATGGAAAGTACAAGCAACTTGCTAAAAGAGGAAAGTTACAAAAAGCGAGGCGTTATAATCTCCTCTCCTTTAGGAAACTTCGTCCCGAAATTTAGGAGGATGTAACGAACAGGTGCAGATACTTAGTCTTCATATCACTTTCGAGTTCCCAAGTAAATTTAACGCCACGCTTTCCTTCACATCGTACCTTACAATAGGAACTCGACTGCGCCTCAATTGTTTGACGCCTCGATCCATGATCTCGACAGGTTTCTCCACGAAGTGTAGAGTCTCGTTGATTTGAAGATCTTCGAGTGGAACTTGAAGTCCTTCTTTAGGTAGACATTTCTTTAAGTTGGAGACGTGGAAGGTAGGATGAACATTGTTGACCTCTTGAGGTAGGCCCAGTCAGTACGCTACCTTGCCAATCCTTTCGAGAATCTTGAAAGGACCTACGTAGCGAGGAGCGAGTTTCCCTTTCTTACTAAATCGAACTACACCCTTCCAAGGGGATACCTTAAGAAGTACACAGTCACCAACGTTGAATTCCAAAGGTTTGCGACGCTTATCAGCGTAACTCTTTTGTCGGCTTCTGGCTTTTAGCAGGTTGTCTCGAATCTGTAAAATCTTGTCCGCCGTCTCTTTTATAAGCTCGGGACTGGTGATTTGAGCTTCTTCGATCTCGTGTCAACAAATAGGCGAACAACACTTACGACCATACAATGCCTTGAAAGGTGCCATTTGAATACTCGCGTGGTAACTGTTATTGTACGAGAATTCGATCAAAGGCAAGTGCATATCCCAGTTGTCACCAAAATCGGCTACGTAAGAACGAAGCATATCCTCTAGAGTTTGGATAGTACGCTCAGTTCGACATAACCCGCGCGATCACCGGTAGTTCGAGAGGCCACAGTAAGCGCAGCTACTGCCCCGTTAAGCTTAGCGGAATTCAAGATGGAATTCGCAATCTGTCCAAAGAAACGAAAACAGATAAGTAAAGAGTTAACAATTCAGATAAGGGAAAAATGGAGAAACTCACATGGGCAATCCCATAGTTCTAAAGCCAGTCCAGGTTGTTGATAAGGGGCTCCACTGTCGATTGAACCTCAGCGTAATTATCTTGAGCTACATTCAAGGCCGCTTGGCTAACCTTGCGCGAAGTTCCGTTTTAAAACGAGAAACTTATGACCAAATTCGTACGAGAGGGGTTAAAAGCGTCAACTATATAAATTAAGGCTTCTCGGATAATAAGTAAACTATCCGGGGGCTTAACAACACGGGTAAATAACGCGAGGTCCTTAATTGTAATTAACCGAGGGCCATATCGCAAAGTTACCCCTTCAAACCCGAAAGGTCAGGTTATTAATTACCAAGATTTTGGTAATCATTGTAAAAAGATTTAAAAAGATTGTTTCTTAACCCCTTACGGCCCAAATGCTTGACTTGTGCGCAAGTCAAGGCTGAGCATCAAAAGCCATCTGGCTTGCTACAACAGCCTGAACTTCCTGAATGGAAATGGGAGTGTGTAACTATGGACTTTATCACCAAGTTACCAAAAACGAGCAAAGGAAACGACACAATATGGGTTATAGTCGATAGGCTGACTAAATCAGCTCATTTCCTACCCATCAAGGAGACTTATAGCTCCGATACCTTGGCCCAGTTATATGTTGATAAGATTGTCGCCCTACATGGCATACCTGTGTCTATTATCTCTGATCGAGATACGAGATACACGTCTCACTTCTGGAAGAGTTTTCAGCAATATTTGGGCACGCGTTTGAACTTCAGTACGGCTTACCATCCACAGACGGACGGTCAGAGTGAGCGTACCATTCAAACGTTAGAGGACATGCTGCGAGCATGTGCTATCGATCTAGGCGGTAGTTGGGATAAGAACCTACCCCTAATCGAATTCTCCTATAACAATAGCTACCATACCAGCATAAAGGTTGCGCCTTTCGAGGCATTATACGGTAGGAAGTGTAGATCGCCTGTTTGTTGGGCGGAAGTGGGAGAGGTCCAATTATCAGGACCAGAGATAGTTTTCGAGACAACGGACAAGATTGTCCAGATCCGGGAACGTCTCAAAGCTGCCCGTGATAGGCAGAAAAGTTACGCTGATCCGAAGCGTAAGGATTTTCACTTTGAGGTAGGTGAAAAAGTGTTACTAAAGGTATCACCCTGGAAGGGGGTGATGCGTTTCGGTAAGAAGGGTAAATTGAGCCCGCGATACATAGGACCTTTTGAGGTTATCGAACGGGTCGGGTCAGTTGCCTATAAATTAAACTTACCAGAAGAGCTCAATGGAATTCATAATGTGTTCCACATTTGCAATCTAAAGAAGTGCTTCGCTGATGAATCATTAGTGATCCCACACACAGATGTGCATATAGATGAGAGCTTGAAGTTTGTGGAGAAGCCCTTGTTGATTGAAGACCGACAGGTGAAAAAGCTCCGAAGAAAACACGTACCTATAGTTAAAGTTAAATGGGATGCTCGAAGAGGTCCCGAATTCACGTGGGAAGTTGAATCCACGATGAAGGAAAAATATCCCTATTTGTTCGAGTAAATCTCGGGCCGAGATTTGTTTTAAGGGGGTGAGGATGTAACACCTCGAAATTTTGAGTCCAATAATGTATTGACACGTGTCTTGAGTTTACACGTGGCATTTAATATTTAATAAAGGACTAATATTGACAAACCTTGAAAGTATGTAAATTCGAGGGTTATAAATGTCAAACAAGGGTAAGTATACTGTATAGTAACCCTAAAAGATGCTCGTACCTTAAAACGAATAAATCATGGATCGTACGGAAGCGAAACGCGGAAGAAAGTGAGAGATTACAAGCTACGGGGGTTAACTGTGTCAACATGTTTAATTATACCTCTGAGTGACTCTTTGACGTACCCGAAGCCTTGTAACAGTATAATACGCTCACTAGAATATAATATATAAATTCCGCGAAGTTCCGTTTTAAAACGAGAAACTTATGACCAAATTTGTACGAGAGGGGTTAAAAGCGTCAACTATATAAATTAAGGCTTCTCGGATAATAAGTAAACTATCCGGGGGCTTAACAACACGGGTAAATAACGCGAGGTCCTTAATTGTAATTAACCGAGGGCCATATCGCAAAGTTACCCCTTCAAACCCGAAAGGTCAGGTTATTAATTACCAAGATTTTGGTAATCATTGTAAAAAGATTTAAAAAGATTGTTTCTTAACCCCTTACGGACCGTAAAGGTCATGCCTTACGGACCGTAAGGGAGCGCATGATTAATTTAGATCCGCCACAGGCTTACGGACCGCAAGGCCTAAGCCATACGATCCGTAAGCAATGCCCAGCGACAGAAAGTTGGTTGTTGGCTGTTTAAAGCGGTAAAACAATTAAGGATGGGTTTTCCAGAGTCATGGGCGCCCCCTACTCGACCCATAACACCTTAGGACACCTGCCCATCATCCATGATCACTTGTAGACCAATGTGTGATGATCTAGGAGCTTGTCTTGCACTATAAATAGGCATGTTGTGTACATAAGTTTCACCACACCACAAACACTTCTCTTGATCATCTCTGGAGCTACCAAGCTTTATTCTAGCATCCTATTTCGTGTTCAAGCTTCTGTAAGTCATTTAGATCCTTTGTGGTTTAGTTTTACTTAGTAATATAGCTAGAAATCAAACCGTCGTAACTACGGTTTGACTTCAAGATAAATCCTTAATGGCTCAGTCTTATGTCGAATCAAAGGTAGTTATGTGTTGGTGTTTATGTGGGTAATAAACCTCTGAAAGGGTTCCCCATGATCACCACTCTAACTAGTTCAAATTTCGAGTCAAACGAATGCTTAAAAAGTCAACAGAAAGACATTTTTGCGAATCTTGCATAATCTGTAATGTATATGCTATGAAACCTGTTTTGATGATCATAAGACATGATATTAAGTATATAAACTTGTTTAAACTCGTTTGATTCGGCCATTTGATATATTGACCCGGTTCGGAGCCGAATGTCGCAAAAGTTTGACTTTTGCTTTGACTTCAGCTCTGACCCGTTTTAGTACAATGTAGATATGCTTTAAGACTCTCTTAGGACCAGGTCACATGAGAGTATCACCCTCTGTGACCGGTTCGTCGTTTGTCCGAGTCTTTTATGCATTTCCGTTAATTACTTAAAATTTGACCGTAACGCCCTTTTTAAAATAAAACGAGTATTTCGGACACGTGAAGGGACCATAACCTTGCTTACTAAATTCTAAGCATGTCCCGAAAGTTTCACGCCAATCCGAGGTCTAGAATGGGAGTTATGCTAAATAGCGCATTTATAAGAAACTTTTATAATAAACGGCGCAATTAGCATAACGCCTACCTAAACCAAGATTCCGTCACCAAAACTTGTACCCACTATATTAAAATAATATTTTGGAATTTTTAAAGATTTTTAATAAATTTTAACCTGCTCATAACCTGCGGTTATGGCTACGGTTCGGTAAATACCAAATATGCCCTTTTCGGCCAAAACTTGAGTTCTACAAGGTCTTTTGACCCGATTCCAGTTACTACTGATTTTAATTATTAAATAAGATATTTTGGACTTATCAGACTGATCGGGAAACTCAGGTTTCCTGTAGAACTCAGAAATCCCTTTAAAAGTCTTTAAAATGACCGGAAAACCCCTACGGGGCGTATAATGAACTAAAACTCGTTACGGGCATTATGGAAGGTATCCTACTGATACCTGTCACACCCCAACCAATGGCGGAAACATCGGGATGAGACGAAGTGTGAAGATTGCTAGAGACATCATAACGCTATTTGTGACAATATTTAGAAATTCCAAATTTCATTTCATTTCATAACTTCAAATAGTCAACATTACAAGAAATTCAAATACAACAAGTTTAACATAACAACATGATAACATAACAAAATTTGATACAACATATTAAACCCTAACGTCTATATGTGTATCTAGGCATCAACGCTACTTCTTTTCTTAGCATCGTCCTCATCAACCTGTAACATGTTTAAAATAATTCAATGCAAAAGCAAAGGCGGGTATACAAGTTTGGTACATACATAGCATAAGATAAAAATGTGAACAATTCCTCATAGCAAGCATGCGATTCAAGATAAACATTAAATATGGCATGTGTATAACATATCAAACCAAGAAAACGCAACTTGCTCATGACATAACCAAAGTTTCAGTAGAGGCGGGTCGTTAATCCTATAGCGCTACATATGTCAAGGTTTGGCTCGTACGAAGTTAATGATAAGTTCAACACATAAGAATCACCCAAATTTAAAGTATCAAGCCATCACATATACAAGCATTGTTATAGGAATGTTCGTGTGTTTAGACAAAAGTTCATGTGTAAGTTTCAATAGGTAAACATGTTACACCCCAAAAGTGGTAAAAGTAAAAGGGGAAAAGTACGAGTATACTCACAAGGTTTGCATATGCTTTCCAATTATCCATTTATTGACGAGTTGATGAGGTTAGAAGGTTGAATGCGTAGGGTTAACGTTCAAGTATGCTTAGAGTCGAGATTCGGTATTTAAAACAACATAAAAGTAAGATATGTGAATAGCATGTGAAAATAATCATCTTCAACACTTAACACTTGTATGACACTTGGTAACCACAAGGGTTATGATAATGTTTTCATGAGTTGAACACCCATAAGAATCACAACAAGGTTTAGGTCTTAGGTGATGTTCTACTACTTTAACATATAAACACAAGTTCAACATCAAAGGTTCGAATGAGTGTATATATATATTTAGGTTAAGTACTACATATTATTTAGTCCAATAATTCAAGTAGGAGGTAGAAGATTACATCTTCATTTAGGTACCTCAAGTTGAGTCATGGGTGTCATGGATGGGGTAGGAAGACAAGGCTTCCATTTAGGTACCCCTTTGATGTTCACCACTACACTTGATGTAAAAACAACCAAGGAGGGTCATGAACTAAGGTCATTACAAGTATGTAAAGTAAACTAACTAATAGAAATCATCAAATCATGTGAGGATTGTATGTTTGGACAACCCAAGTTGTTCCATAATCACTCATGTATCAAAGACTATGTTTGACATGATTTGTGGGTTGAAACCCTAGACAAAACACCAAGTTTATGAGGTTTAATCCTCTGATTTCAAATGTCTCAACCTTGTTTTTAAGCTTAACCAACCATGGGATAAGTTGTAAGCATTAGGACATAGGCATGAGATGTGTTAGACACAAGTTGCATAGGTTTAAACAAGTTTTGAAGAACATAAAAATCAAACAGAAAGTTTATGGACTATTTCGGGGCATTTCCAGGTCTGATTTCTCCAAGGAGAAGTCTAGGAATCGAACCCCATGATTATACAAGCAAGTAGGAAAAAGAATCGAGTGAATCGGATAAGAATTGAGTGAGTTATGCTCATTTTCGTGAAGGGGTGTCAATCTACTCGAACCCTTGCTTTCAGCTACGGTTTGGTGGATGTTTTGTGAGTTTTTAGGGTGGAAAAGTGGTAGGGAGGCTGGTTATAAGTGGTATTTATAGGGGGAAGGATTAGGGTTTCAATGGGTTGGGCTTTGGAAGTGTTTAGAAGGGGGTTACACCTTGAAACTAGCCCACAAAACCCAACTATATGGGCTGAATTTTGCTGAATTGGGGCTGCCATATTTCTTTATTTTTTTATTTTTTTAAAACATTATAATGAGTAATTTTGTTAGTTAAGTTGTGTAATAATATGCAACAATGTTTCCCCTAACTTGTAACAAGGTGAAATATCAAATAAAACATGATTTAACTAGGTAAAAAGTGTAATGTACAAGTATGTAACATGTTTGTAAGTGACAAGTATATGTCCCATTTTAGATGATTAACCGTTGTATAAATAAGTATATTATTAGGGGTTTTTAGGTATCAACAATTTAAGGACAATCATGGACATGCACCGTGAATAAGTATTGTATAAGTACGAATTACAAATAAGGATTCGATGTACAATGAATTCCAACGTATGAACATGTAAGATTATGTAGATGGTGAATTTAAAGAAATACGAATTTTATTTATGATCCAAGTCTCGGATTTTACAACGAAAAGACGACTACAGTAATACAAGATTTCCAAAAATAGCATTACAAGGCGAGCTTTCTAATTATGGGAAGTATGAAAAAGCAGGGCGTTACAGTCTCCCCTCCTTTAGGAAATTTCGTCCCGAAATTTATTTAAGAGGTAGATTTAAAGAGTTTTGGTAACAGTTCGAGACTTGAGATTTTGAAACGTTTTGAAAAGTACGAGATTTTGGGAAGATAAAGATAAGTTTGTAAAATGATTTGTCGAGCCGAAATGGGTTTGAGGCATAAGCAGGGGTAAATAGGTATAGGTAAAACGATTTGAAATGGCTAAAAATTAGAAAGTTCTAAGGGTAATAAGATAAGTTAAGATTTTAAAGCTTAAACGAGCTTGATTGTGAATGAGGTTCGTATGAAAGGAAGGAAATAGGAGCATGGGGCGAACAATTGATACTAAATGAACGCAAGTATACGAATGATATGGGCATTAGATAGATGAAAGTATCATGTTAAGGATGAAGTCTCGTCATGGATAATCGGGCATAATGTGTTTGTGAGTTGCTTAAAGTTTGTATTAGGTCTAAATAGGTCTGCAAAACACCGAATTTCTCATGGCACGTTTTACGAAAGTTTGGTAACATGGTGAAGACACTTATATATAGGAAGTACCGGCGGCGTATCCACTATGTTTTGACCACATTACGTCCGTTTCGTATTCGGTGACATGTTACATTCCGTGTCTTACCATACACATTAGTACACTCTAGGGTTCTCATGCGGATATCACTATAATCCCGTGTGCACCCGCGATTATATTGATCCTCGCATGATCCGCATAGCTTGTATTGGTTGTGTATGAATTAGAGTATACATAATTTAAAAATTAAGAATGTGTGCGTGTAAGAATATAGTATATAAGCAAGTCCATGTTTATGTATGTATAGGACCCACGTAAGCAAATCCCTCGGATTACGCTCGCGTATAGGTACGAATGTATGAATCATGTGTATGAATGAAAGCACAAGCATAAGTATAAGTTTAAGTATGTATAGGCACATAAGTATGAGTATCAACATAAAACGCACGTGTAGTGTGAGTATATGTGTAAGCATGAAAACGTAGGCATGTATGGATAAGCATGAAACATATGAGTGTAAGTAAAACATGAAACGTATGAATATAAGTGTGTATATGATTATAAGTATAAGCATGAAATATATTGTTATGAATATGAGGGTGAGTGCGAGTACGAATACTAATGATTGCATATATCGTATTAATTGAAAACATAACAAATTTAAGCATGTAAAAGTGCTCAAAAGGTTGAGCATGTAAGTACGAACAATATAAATGAAATTGTCGTGATGAAACGACTAAAACGTGTATAATGATATGCATGTATAGCTGTTTAAACGAAACGTTGAGTTTATCGAATCAAAATTAGATTGAGCTTGGTTTGCAGGGTATAATATAGTTTGTATATGGAAGAGGATATAAAGTACTCACTGGTTAAGCATAATGTATTTTGTAATGTATGGAAATGCTATTTTTTGTTTTAAAAGAGTTTACGTAATCCGAAGATGGTCGGTCCTCACGAAGTCTTCTTGCCTACGCGTTTTGTAAATTGGTGTAGGAAAAAGGGTTTTTTTTTATTATTTTTTTTTTAATAAGAGTAGGTTCGTTTCATCAAACAAGAAATTATGAATTTAGGAGGTTCTTGTGAAAACGGGGATCTTTAGAAAGAAAATTTAGCAAAAGGGCGTAGTGATTGTTAAAAGTTTTATCAAATGATCCGTTGATGTTGAAAAGAGTATTTAGTAAAACGACCAAATAACATCTATGAGATCTTATGAGTAATTGGGGAAAAGGTTAGTTTGATTTTGATTAAGAGTGGAAGTCTCTAGTATGATGATATAATGTGAACGTGTTTTAGTGATTAAGTTGAACATGAAGTTCATGGGCAAGAGATTCATTTGACCGATTAAGTTGATAGGTAGCATTTCGTAAGGTTTGGAAATTCGTGTAGTAAAACGTTTAAGTCATGATTAAGAATCTCGAGTATATGGTTTATGTGAAATATATAGTTGAATAAGGTATACGTTTGATAAAATGATAAATTTTGAAAATCGCATGAGTGGTGATTTAGTTAATGATAAGCAATTTGGGTATAAAATATGATCGAGTTTACAAAATAAGACATTTTAAAAGAACGCTTTGGTAACGATCACCTAGGTAAGGGAATCACCCCTAACTCGTTGGTGAGGTCGTTTTAAGGAAAAGGGAGTGGAGTTAATCGTCAAGGTAAGGAAATCACTCCTATCTCAATGATATGTCTCCACTTGTCCTTACAAGGATTATGAATTTAAATTATATGGAATCATGCATATATATAAATGTATGGAAAAGATTCAATATGTTGTGTGTGTAAAAAGAGAATATCGAAAGTAAACTCAAATTTGAAAGATTGCATCGTATAAAACAAATAGTAAAACACATGTTTGATTAAAATTTAGTATGGTTCCGAAACGGAACTTTGACTAACCAAAGTGGTCGAAAAGTCTTTCGAGTTTGAGGAGCATGCTTTGGCCTAATAGGTGAAATACTCTCGCCGATAAGTCGGTTAACGGTATTTACCCTTCCGGTTACTACATGTCACAAATCGATCGAAATCTCGAGACTTGGCGGGATTTATAAAAAAAATCGAGGAGTGGATCTAGTCGACAAGGTGCGGGTTTCACCCCTAACTTGACGATTTCGTATCCTAAGTGTGGTTGGTACTCGTCGGGTCAAAATTTAATTTCAACACTATGACGAGGGTCCACTAGAATTTGAAAATTGAATTTCTCCATCAAGGTGAGGGTTTCACTCCTATCTTGATCGTGAATTTCATGTAAAAAGAAATTTAGATGGATTGAGAGTTGTTCACCAAATTGTGGGTTTCACGCCTATTTTGGTAAACTCGTCTCTTTTGTATAATATGAGTGTTTCCGAGTTTAAGAAAAATCGAGTAAAATGCCTCGGAAAAGGCGTATGTTAAAGGAAATAACGAACAAGTATAAGCACATAAAAGGCATATCGAGAATAACACATAAAGAATAGATCCATAAATCAAGTATCGACACATAGTAAAACAAGTATTGACACCTAAGAATAGCAATTCAAGTACTAACACACAAGCGACTTATATGTTTAATAGTCAAGTGAGTAAAGTAGCATGCAAGTAGTTTCAATCAATACACAAAAATAAAACTCTAAAACTATAGACTAGGTTAAAGCATTCCTACTTTTCCTAATTCCCTATAGTTATGGCTCTGATACCAATCTGTCACACCCCAACCAATGGCGGAAACATCGGGATGAGACGAAGTGTGAAGATTGCTAGAGACATCATAACGCTATTTGTGACAATATTTAGAAATTCCAAATTTCATTTCATTTCATAACTTCAAATAGTCAACATTACAAGAAATTCAAATACAACAAGTTTAACATAACAACATGATAACATAACAAAATTTGATACAACATATTAAACCCTAACGTCTATATGTGTATCTAGGCATCAACGCTACTTCTTTTCTTAGCATCGTCCTCATCAACCTGTAACATGTTTAAAATAATTCAATGCAAAAGCAAAGGCGAGTATACAAGTTTGGTACATACATAGCATAAGATAAAAATGTGAACAATTCCTCATAGCAAGCATGCGATTCAAGATAAACATTAAATATGGCATGTGTATAACATATCAAACCAAGAAAACGCAACTTGCTCATGACATAACCAAAGTTTCAGTAGAGGCGGGTCGTTAATCCTATAGCGCTACATATGTCAAGGTTTGGCTCGTACGAAGTTAATGATAAGTTCAACACATAAGAATCACCCAAATTTAAAGTATCAAGCCATCACATATACAAGCATTGTTATAGGAATGTTCGTGTGTTTAGACAAAAGTTCATGTGTAAGTTTCAATAGGTAAACATGTTACACCCCAAAAGTGGTAAAAGTAAAAGGGAAAAAGTACGAGTATACTCACAAGGTTTGCATATGCTTTCCAATTATCCATTTATTGACGAGTTGATGAGGTTAGAAGGTTGAATGCGTAGGGTTAACGTTCAAGTATGCTTAGAGTCGAGATTCGGTATTTAAAACAACATAAAAGTAAGATATGTGAATAGCATGTGAAAATAATCATCTTCAACACTTAACACTTGTATGACACTTGGTAACCACAAGGGTTATGATAATGTTTTCATGAGTTGAACACCCATAAGAATCACAACAAGGTTTAGGTCTTAGGTGATGTTCTACTACTTTAACATATAAACACAAGTTCAACATCAAAGGTTCGAATGAGTGTATATATATATTTAGGTTAAGTACTACATATTATTTAGTCCAATAATTCAAGTAGGAGGTAGAAGATTACATCTTCATTTAGGTACCTCAAGTTGAGTCATGGGTGTCATGGATGGGGTAGGAAGACAAGGCTTCCATTTAGGTACCCCTTTGATGTTCACCACTACACTTGATGTAAAAACAACCAAGGAGGGTCATGAACTAAGGTCATTACAAGTATGTAAAGTAAACTAACTAATAGAAATCATCAAATCATGTGAGGATTGTATGTTTGGACAACCCAAGTTGTTCCATAATCACTCATGTATCAAAGACTATGTTTGACATGATTTGTGGGTTGAAACCCTAGACAAAACACCAAGTTTATGAGGTTTAATCCTCTGATTTCAAATGTCTCAACCTTGTTTTTAAGCTTAACCAACCATGGGATAAGTTGTAAGCATTAGGACATAGGCATGAGATGTGTTAGACACAAGTTGCATAGGTTTAAACAAGTTTTGAAGAACATAAAAATCAAACAGAAAGTTTATGGACTATTTCGGGGCATTTCCAGGTCTGATTTCTCCAAGGAGAAGTCTAGGAATCGAACCCCATGATTATACAAGCAAGTAGGAAAAAGAATCGAGTGAATCGGATAAGAATTGAGTGAGTTATGCTCATTTTCGTGAAGGGGTGTCAATCTACTCGAACCCTTGCTTTCAGCTACGGTTTGGTGGATGTTTTGTGAGTTTTTAGGGTTGCAAAAGTGGTAGGGAGGCTGGTTATAAGTGGTATTTATAGGGGGAAGGATTAGGGTTTCAATGGGTTGGGCTTTGGAAGTGTTTAGAAGGGGGTTACACCTTGAAACTAGCCCACAAAACCCAACTATATGGGCTGAATTTTGCTGAATTGGGGCTGCCATATTTCTTTATTTTTTTATTTTTTTAAAACATTATAATGAGTAATTTTGTTAGTTAAGTTGTGTAATAATATGCAACAATGTTTCCCCTAACTTGTAACAAGGTGAAATATCAAATAAAACATGATTTAACTAGGTAAAAAGTGTAATGTACAAGTATGTAACATGTTTGTAAGTGACAAGTATATGTCCCATTTTAGATGATTAACCGTTGTATAAATAAGTATATTATTAGGGGTTTTTAGGTATCAACAATTTAAGGACAATCATGGACATGCACCGTGAATAAGTATTGTATAAGTACGAATTACAAATAAGGATTCGATGTACAATGAATTCCAACGTATGAACATGTAAGATTATGTAGATGGTGAATTTAAAGAAATACGAATTTTATTTATGATCCAAGTCTCGGATTTTACAACGAAAAGACGACTACAGTAATACAAGATTTCCAAAAATAGCATTACAAGGCGAGCTTTCTAATTATGGGAAGTATGAAAAAGCAGGGCGTTACAATACCACAACCTCTTTAAAGTATATTGACTTAGGAAAACAGTGTAGGACTCCTACGGTTACCCGTTGCGCCTATCGCGCGCACGGTTCAGCTTATGTAACTAGTTTACATAAATTAGCCGATACGGGTCAAACCATATCGTTTCGACCCCAAAATCCAGAGTGTGAATATTAAACCCATATAAAACAAGTCTCCGAACTTGTTGGGTCAGAATCACATTCCATTCTCGGTTTTCGCCTTTCACGCGATTAAACCATATCTATCCCTCGAAACTAACCGGTCTAGGCTACGGCTAATATAAAGACCCGTTAGGATTCTAATAGGTTATTTTAAAACCTTCGTTCCAGAATAAGGAGCCCCAGTAAAAGATATCAGTGACTTAATTGATTAAGGAATATACATTGCAAAGGTAAATACTTTTAACTTATTTTCCCTTATACGGGCTTGGGTTACGGTATATAAAATACCGCTTGATTGAGCATCAAATAATTCCATCGTTTAGGTGGTTAATTGAATAGTTTGATCGGCTCATTTAAACAGTCTTGTTACTTAAAAGCCTTTGGGGGGTTAATGACCATGTCCCGGATATCCTAGGCATCATTTTACGAAATGGCCACGACCTTGACAGTCGGGTGTAGGCGTACACCCGGTATTATGTCTATATTATTAAAAGACGTAGCCGATGGTTTACCCACCTCGGTTTTACGCAAATGTGGTGTGTCTATTGATCTTTAACCCGGCACGATCCGGGCTACTGAACGCAAAGAAGGAACATGTAATTCGTTCACAAGATTATAATTTTAAATAATTCTCCCAAGTTAAACAAACATGTTTATGCCACGAGCATCCAAACCAATTTTCAATCATTTTACAAAATGAGTCAGTTGATTGTATTTACCAGTGTAAACTGACGTATTTTCCCAAAAAGATTAAGTGCAGGTACTACACGTAATTGGCTGGTAGTAGCTCCCTAGCATCTAAGGAAGTCTCGCAAGCTTGATGTCTATCTGTTGAACAATATTTTTATTTATTTGATCCACCCTGTGGATACTATTCAACTACTTGTGATACATTTGGATATTACAGTAAATGGTTGAATTATATTTATCTTTATGCTTCCACTGTGCATTCATATATTGTGGTTTGACTATATTGTTGCCAACTACGTCACGGTAATCCCCACCGGGCCCACCGGTGATACACGTGGAAATCGGGGTGTGACACGATTGGTTAATGAAATGGACTAACCGATGACTTTGGTTTCAGCTTCGGTTGAGGATTATAACCGAACCACCAAACCATGCACAACACAATGAAATGGATTGCCCGATTACTTCGCCTTTGATGTATATCTATCACAATGATGTTACAATAAATATCACATGAATAAGAAAACTATTATTTTATTTATATATTTTACATACTTATCTCATTTATTATATGTATTTTTATGATTACATATATAAAAAACCAAATTATTTGTGTAAAGAAACTAATTTACATATGTGTAAAGAAACAAATTTACGTATGTGTAATTATAAAATTACATATGAAAAAAATGATAAAACTACTCTTAACACACATGGAATCATAATAAATGATAACAAATACCCTTAAACAATGTTAAATATAAAAATATATAAGTAAAATGATTATTTATTAGAAGTTCAGTAAGTTCTGCAATTATTTAGAGTTCTGATATGATGCTTACCATATATATATATATATATATATATATATATATATATAGGGGAAGGTTCAAATGAAAACCACTAGTTATTGTGAAAACTCGAAAACTAATTTAAAAAAGCCAAAAAACATACAATTTTTTTTTTTAAATTTTTTTTTGCAAACCAAATTTCGCAGGTTTTTTTATATAAACAAAAAAAAATTTCAAAAAAAAAAAAAATTGTGTAGTGCACATGTACTCCACATGTGTATGTGTACTACACATGTGTACTACAAAAAAAAAAATTTTTTTTTGTTTTTTTTGAAAGAAAGTTTTTTTTATATATAAAAACCAGCGATTTTTATAAAAAAATTGAAAAAAAAAATTTGTGTGTTTTTTAGGTTTTTTTAGTTAGTTTTCGAGTTTTCACAATAAAAGTGGTTTTCATTTGAACCATCCCCTATATATATATATATATATATATATATATATATATATATTTGAAGTTATGCATATCTTCATAATCTTAACCCTTGCATATCTTCATAATCTCAACCCTTAACCCGATTATAACATAATAAACGAGTGTTTTTATTTTTGTTATTTTATTAAAAAGAATAACCACATCGAAATACAGAAATAGGGGTAGAAACCCATAAACAAATTACATAATGCAAAACCATTCCAAGCTTTAAAGATCAAGATCCCATTTTTATATTTATGCAACTCTACTAATCAACCCTTGTTCCATATAAATGCACTATCTTCAATCTTTATGCGGGTAAAGACGAATAGGCAGACCCTTGGCCGGGCTAGGCATCGGGTTGACCACAATCTGCTCATCTGGAATCATTTTCTCCCATTTGAACTTTGTTACGAGATGATGCATGAACACGAGTATTTCTAGTCGAGCATACTCTTTTCCGGGACACATTCGTGGTCCTCCTCCGAATGGCACAAACGTGTATGGCGCGGGTCCCTTACCTTCAAATCTTGACGGGTCAAATTTCGTGGGTTCGGGGAAGAACTCAGGGTTCTTGTGGGTTGAGTTTGCACTCCAATACAACTATACAAAGAAAATGAAAAGTTTGTTAATAAAAATTGAGATTTTTGGTTACATTGTATGTTAGATAATTTAATTACCTTCCAGCCCTTGGGGATAGAATAGCCATTGTAGATGAAATCAGTAATGGCTTCTCTAAAAGCACCTTGGAGTGGTGGGGCTAATCTAAGAACTTCACATGCAACATTCCATGAGTACTTCATCTTCCCTAGATCTTCCCAGTTCAATAGTTCTCCAGCTGCTTTAGATTTTGCAACCTCCATTTGTTCTGCATGCATGAATGAATATGTACTTCATCACATATCATATCATGATGATTATCATTACTATTTTTATTTTAAGGTGTTTTAGCAAAATGATAAGTGTTTCCATTAGATTTTTTTAAAGGTTTCTAAAAAGTTCGCTACCCAGGTAGCGGACTCTTATAACACTGACACCAGATATCTCGAATACGCTGAAATGACAAAACTAAAAAAAATGAGTCTCCTCTTTTGACCAGCAGGCTCATCTCGAATACGCTGAAATGACAAAATTAAAAAAAATGAGTCTCCTCTTTTGACCAGCAGGCTCTGATTGAGCCTGCTGCTTTGACTAACGGACTCCCTAGAAACCAAAACAAGTTCCAAAACCTCATAGAAACGTTTATATTTTCCTAGACCAACTCGAAAAAAAAGAGAATTCATCATATCATATATTATTTATAATATAACATTTGTGGAAGGGTTTATTTCTAATCCGCTAGAGTGATTTTCCTTTTTTTTCTCTTTTTAAGGTTGTCTTTTAATTTGTCTTAGCCCCTTAAGTTATCTATAGGCTTTGTAAAATTTTATTTTAACTCTCGAGTTTTATGTGCTTATTTTTATATATTGTTATATAAATTTTGAGTATATATCTAATCAATGGTATCTTGTATACCTTTGTAGACACCATCATAGATCTCTGGCAACTCCGCTAGATACTTAATGATAAACGCGCAAGCCGAGCTCGCGGTGTCATGACCGCCGATCAGCAACCCTAAGATCTTGTCAGCAATGTCATATTCAGCCATGAATTTTCCATCTTCATCACTAGTAAGAAGCATATGTGACAATATATCTTGAGTTGGTGTTGCTTTCCCTTGAGCCAAATCAACTTTCCTTTGCTTCACAATAGCCAAAAGTTCTTTCCTTATAAAACTTGCAGCATTGATCCCTCTTCGAAAAGGTGTCCCCGGAAGATCAACCGGGATCGCTAGGAGCCCCAAGGCTATGCTCTCAAACGGGCCGGATAAGTATCGAACCCGTTCAGGATCATCAATGCTAATAAAGATTTTGCATGCAAGCCAGAAAGTGAAGTTTTTGGTGAGCTCATAGGTCACCACTTCATCTTTCCCATCCCACCATGTAGCAAAGTGTTGTTGCGTAACGACATCCATAACGGGGACATAACGGTGTAGCGCTTCGGGTTTGAAGAAATTCGGAAGCATTTTTCGCATTTTAATGGCTTCTATTTTCGAAGTTTTGTCGGATGAAGGAAAGATTTTGTCTACGGATGAAGGCCACCATGCTTGTACAAGTTTGTTTTCATTTGAGAACAGGAACTTGTTACCTTGTGCACCACAAAACACTGCAGCATCTTCTAGCATGAGAGATGTTCTAAACACGATTGGCGAAAACTTCGACATGCGGTCGAATATGAACTTTTCGGGATGACCGTTCCATCCGGTCGAGAGAAACTCGAAACTTTCTCCGATTACAGGCCACCCGGTTCGCCCCGGTGGAAGTACTTTTCCATCTTGTGTTGGTTTGGACTTGTAAAGGAAAAAGTGAATAGAGAAAGAAACCACAAGGACAAAAAGAGATAGAAGAGATGCATAGAAGATATCCATTATTAATTTCTATCAATCAAGTGTGTTTTACAATGTAAATAATGAGTGTATATATAAAGAGATTGAAGGTTTGAGAGTGACAAGGGTGAAGATACCATAAGGGAAAATTATGCTTGGTTTGAAATGTACATGTGAGATAGATGTCAAAATGGTGAATCTTTTAAACAAGATGTTGACAAATAAATTGTTTGCAATAAAATTAAGGGAAATTGGCCTATAATAATCTCACTTAGACCTTGTTGGCCATTAATAATCTCACCTCAGAATATTCCCCCCACCAGTCCCACCTTTCACCTATTTTTCCTACAATGGTCCCCCGTTAAAAAAACTTAACGGAGTTAAGCTTTTTTCCAAATTACAAAAAGATTTTTTAGGGCTTTTGATTAGAACGACGATACGAGTCCATTGATGTAAAACTTGCCTCGAAACGGTGCTCCAAACGATGAAAACGGCGCTTCAATTCGGGTGTTTAAATTTCCAATTAACCAAAATCAAGTCACTTGGAGCACCATTTCGAAGTAAGTTTTACATCAATGGACTCGTATCGTCGTTCTAATCAAAAGCCCTAAAAAATCTGTTTGTAATTTGGAAAAAAGCTTAACTCCGTTAAGTTTTTTAACGGGGGACCATTGTAGGAAAAATAGTTGAAAGGTGGGACTGGTGGAGGGAATATTCTGAGATGGGATTATTAATAGCCAATAAGGTCTAGGTGGGATTATTACAGGCCAATTCCCCTAAAATTAATTATTCAAGAAAAGTTGATCTAGTTGGTTAATTTTGTTTGTTTAAACTCATAATCAAACTTAGATTTCACTACTATTATTCGCAAAATCATTTATATATCGTTGGTTAATTTTTTAAACTCATAATCATATTTTGATTTCACTATTATCATTTATCGATCGGGTTAATTTTCTAATGCACAATGTTAAAGTGTATACATACGTATACCGACCGCAGTTTAAAAACGTGTTGTCATAAGTCATTGACGATGCACACGCGTAAGTATGAAAAACTTTTTTTTTTTGGTAAAGGGTTACCCCGGTGAATTTTATAAATAATAAAAGAATAACACGAGTGTGCCAGAGAGACACACTAGAGCTAGACTTGGCATACCAAGACTAGACAAAACCAAAAACAACATCCCCAAAAAACCAAACAAAACAACCAAGAAAACAAACTAAGCCCAAACAATGGCTACACACAAACAACCTAGACTACAAACACTAGCCCGGATAAGTATGTAAAACGCTTAAAGACACTATTAAATGGTATACCTACGTATGTGTAGGTTGAAAAAATATACGACTCTCCTTAATGTATACGTGTACCTAAAACCTTAAAATACACTATTAAACCATATATGTGTAGGTTGAAAAAAATATACCGCCCTCATTGATGTATACAGGTAGGTACCTAAAACTTAAACACACTATTAAACCGTATATCTGTAGGTTGAAAAAAATATACCGCTCTCGTTGATGTATATGTATAGGTACCTAAAATTTTAAACACAGTGTTAAACCAGATATGCGTAGGTTGAAAATATATCTTATCATTGACGATACACGTCTGGAAAGCAACGTAATCATATGATTGTGAGTTGCTCTTGTCTTCTTCATCGCCAATATCAACAGTTCGATCTTCATTACAAACTGTTGAATCCATTTGTGTAAAGAATGTAACAATTGACAAAAAAAAATTTGATTATCTAATATATGTTTGTACTTTGTAGAACTTATTCTACAATATGTTGGTATATGTCAGGCATATTTGAACAAACAAAAGAATATTATCCAACTATATCTTCAGCAGTTATTCTGGACAAATGTCTGTCTACAATGAAAGATATCATGAGATTATCTTCAATAGTTCAGTTTCAGCCTACTGTTTCAAAACCGAGCCGATCTCAGCTAGTAACATATCTTGAAGGCATGGAATGAGCTCAACGCCTCAACTCAAGCTCGTTTATATCTTCAGTTATTTCGAAGAAAGAAAAGATGCTTGATAATGATTCTAATGAAAGGCAAGAGGGAACTGGAAGTCGTCAAATGAAATAACAAAATACGATTTTCACAAAAATCTACAGCCAAAAGAATGTAGATAGAACTTTGGCGGCTTGCTTAGACTTAACAGATAGATTAGTAGACCAGAACGTCCGTGAATGCTCAAGCGGATGGCGTTTTAGGTCCTTACAGGTCTTAGAAACGTGCAGAATTTGGTCGCGCACGAATGAGGCGGTAGTTCAGTGATCAGAGATGCTGAGGCTGTTGTTCAGTGGCTTACAAGGTGGCAGTGTTCTTTATATTAGTAAGGGTAAAATGGTCAATTTACAAAAAGTTGATAAAAATTTTAACATCATTAGTGAGAAAAGGGGAGAATACCAATCCTAAACGTCAAGGATGAATAGCGTAACTATTTAAGTGGACGAAAGATGCAACTTTCAATATACCTAATGAATGAAAAGTGTAAGTCTGTGATAAAACGAATCAAGATGTCAAATATGTTGAAAACAAACTTTGGACAACTGTCAAGGCCGTTAGTCCTCATTTCACTTAAAACAATAATCAATTGCCTATTATAATACAGATAAAAAAAGTCTTCATGTATGCTAAACATAGTTATCGATAGCGAATAGCGACAACGTACCTATATGCTACGTAGCGATAGCGATGAAATAGCGCCCGCTATTTCGTGTTTAGCGATAAGGTAGTTAAAAATTTAAGAAATAAAAAATAGCTATCTACGTAACTTTTTTTTTATATATATAACGTTAGTTTTATACCTTTTATGTATAAATTTATAAGTTTAAGGACCAAATGTAAGCTAGTGAAAATAGGGGGGTTAAATGTTAAAATACACAAACTAATTTTACACTTTTTATGTAAATTTTACAAGTTTTAATGACTAAATGTAACCTAATGAAAAATAAAGGGGTTAAATGTTAAAATCCACAAACTTATTTAACCCTAGAAAGGCTCAGCCGCAACAAAAACAGAAAAGGCAGCCGCTCTTCTCTTCTTCTTCATAGTTTCCAGCAAGTTTCCGGCAAGTTTCCGGAAGAAATTGCAGGTTTCTGGCCGGAGCAACAAAAACAAAAACGCAGCCGCTCTTCTCTTCTTCTTCATAGTTTCCAGCAAGTTTCCGGCAGGTTTCCGGCAGAAATTGCAGGTTTCCGGCCGCTATTTTCACGCTATTCAGCGCTATACACCATATAGCGACCATGTCTCGCCTCGCCTCACCACACTATTCACAATAGCGGTCGCTATTGCCGCTATCAATAACTATGATGCTAAATACTAATAAAAGGCATAGTAATGGACTAATGGTATGTATGTTAAGAAACACCAAACTAATCTAGTGATTAGCTTGTGGTATGTGCCTCGACAAATAAGGTTAATCTTCTTTATCTTCTCCAAGCTGTAGCCGTGATCTTCCTGCAAAACACTAAACACCCCGTTAAGCTCGTTAAGAGGAGGGGAATAGGGGGATTCTCCTCTTAATCACTCTCCAGCGTGAGAACAAGTATGTGTTTTGAGGGAATAAGTGTGTGATTAATAGTGAGAGAGCAAGGAATAGAACGAATCAACCTGTAAGTGAAAGCACCTATTTATAGCCGGAGTAGTGAAGAAGGAGGTGGGCTGATGGGCCTTGGGCCTGGAGACGACAACAAGGAATATCCTTCTTGTCCCCTCTGCAGCAACCGTTAGTGCTTCTGGGTGAGGGCGGAGTTGGCGCACATTGAATGGGTCCACGTGTCCTGACCGTTGTCCTTGTTGTCCCTCTGCCATCAGCGGCTGAGTGGAGATCGTGGAGCAGGTGTCGGCGCACGCTGATTGGTGCCACATGTGCGTCCTTGTGTACTCTCCTGTCTCTTGTACGGTTGCTAATCGTGAAGCACGATCGAATACAGCCTGTTGGACACTCATTGGTCCACTGCTCTGCCACTTGTGCCTTTAGTACTCTCCTAGGATGACCTGCGCCCTTGTCCTCCGCGCGGCCTCCGGGGGTAAACCCATGCAGCCGGCGCAAGATCCAGGGAGTGAGGGTTTTCATCCAGGAAGTTAAGTGTGGAATTTGGTCTTATCTTTGCTAGGACCTCGCGCGCGGCCTAGGTTTCACCTTATTAGCCGGCGCGGGGTTGTCAAAGATGCCAGATTATTAAAATAGGAGTATGGTCCTACATACGACCTGGTTGGTCAGCGCGGGTTTTTGGAACCATACCCCTTCAATATACCTAATGAATGAAAAGTGTAAGTCTGTGATAAAACGATTCAAGATGTCAAATATGTTGAAAACAAACTTTGGACAACTTTCAAGGCCGTTAGTCCTCATTTCACTTAAAACAATAATCAATTGCCTATTATAATACAGATAAAAAAGTCTTCATGTATGCTAAATACTAATAAAAGGCATAGTAATGGACTAATGGTATGTATGATAATCAACTAGATGAAAATATATGTGAATCCTGTTGGATATAATGTTCAATTGTCGATTATAATTCAACGTTGCCGTCAAGGTACGACCCAAAGAGTTACACTTTGGGCAACGAACATTTAACGGTGTTTTAATCGTTAATCACCGGATCACGAAATAATAAGCGTAACGAAAGAAACGGGTAATTATTTAGAATAATTATGGAGAGCCCGGATTAATATTATAATTAATTTGTTAATTATAAATAATATTAGATAATTAAAAGTAAAGAGATCATTGTTATAATTATGAGATAATTATGTGGAGTTGTGATTAGATTACAATTCTAATGTTGATTTTAAATAAAAGATATACATATTATATCTTTAATTACTTCCAATACAATCTCATGTATGCATCCGTTAGACATATAAAAGGGATATGCAAAGGGAGTTATTATGGATCTCGAATACTATTTCTGATACTTGCTCTAGGCTACTGCCATTGAAAATAAGAAAAGAACAAAAGGTTATCTAGTCAGCTTTTGCTTTCTTTTGTCGAGCAAGAATAAGAAAATCACAAAAATAAAAAAAAAACAAGTCGTCACTTCCGCATAACAGGAGATCCGAGATTTCGGTAGCGAGTACAAGTGAACGTGTTTGTTTCTTTGATTACGCAAAAGGTAAGTAAAGTTTTTGAACTTTATTTTTCTTCAGTTTAAAGGTTTCGTTTGAAATTGTTTCAAACGAACAAATATGATTTCGTGGTCAACGATCATCTAGCGAGATCGTTCGTTGAACCAAGGTGTCTTACTTGGTAGTCACGATTCTTTAATTTTTATATAACCTATTTTGATTGTAATGAGATCACTGGTGGAAACGGTTTAGATCTTAACCTCGTGTACATGTTTTCCGCTGCGTTCAGTTTGTTTGACAAATTGACTAAAATTATTTTCTAAAAGTTACACGAAAATTCCAACAGTGGTATCAGAGCCACCTTACAAATCAAAGTAGGTTATTTTATAGATGTGTTTGTAGATCTATAAAATAGTTATAGGATTGCATGCTTAAAATCGAGTAGATTTGGCATAGGATCCTGTCACGTATAATAGTTATAGGCAAGTTTTATTAAGGCCAAACATGAACACTTGTCAAAGTTCTCTTTGACAAAATAATTTTGGCCTTAACCTATTTCGTTTAGCTTAATGATCGTACTATGCAAATCCGGGTATAGAATTTTTTTTTTAACAAGCGTACTAAATTAGTTGTTTAGCTACGTGGTTAAATAAATTAAAAGGTTGGAAATATTGTAATAATGATTTTAATATCAAAGCGATATATATTTTAAAAAAAAATCAGAACTCATTAAATTTTTCATTATCGGAAATTTAAACAAACAAAAAAAAGGAAGTTTTTTTTTAGGATTGGATCCAAGATTAAGTGTGAGCACAAAAGGGTTTGTGCTACACTTAATGGGCTCGGTTCACGTTCTTGGACTCGAACGAACCGAACATATTATGAACCCGGAATTGCATATTTATTTATTTATTTATTTTGCGTTTTGCCATGAGATGTTTATTACGCCATAAAATTAATAACTAATACACGATCATTAAAACTACAATTTTAATAAAAGGTTTATTAAGTATTGGATAGGTAATTAAAATAAACAGTTTATTTTAAAATACAAAAATCAAAATTGGTTTTACAAAATTAAAAATTAATTTGAAAACCGTAATTAATAAAAGTTATTAATTAAAATAAATTTGCGACACGACCAACTTAGATTAAATAGGGTATTTAAAATTAATCGGTCGAGTGATTGAAAGGTGTTTCAAGTTGTCACAAATTAAAACGTAAAATTGATTTTTACAAAGGAATTGTATAGCCTATGTTCATGCCATAGGCCGTACAAGTATTTTAAAACGACCCGAACTGGTAATTTTAAAATATAACCCAAACTAAAATTGATATTCTACGCCACCCTGAATTAAGAACACCCGAACTGATCTATCCGAACCCCTGGTGCTAGTGTTTACCCTGCATCCAGGCCTACGGTTTTGGTTAGGGGTAGTTCCGCGATTTCCATGCTTACATGGGCCGGGCTACGGTTCTTATTTGAGGAAAAATATCACTTTTGCGACACGAGAGCGAATGTTAGTGTTTACCCTGCATTCGTCTTCTACGGTTGTGAAAGTGGGCGTAGTTGGGGTTAACGTACCAATGCTTGACAACACTCGTCATGCGACCCCAAACCGAGAATTGTGTAGTTGACACAATTGGTGATCGTCACCTACCCTTCAATCTATGCCAGTGAAGAGTGCTAAGTCCATTCACTGAGTTATGGGGAGATGGGATCACATCCTAATTCCTAAAATTTTGTATATCTTGGGTCAAAATTGAATTAGGTTAATGCATGAAAATTACTAATAAAATTTTCTTCTAAATTCTACAGATGTCTACAAACAATTCTGATAACACCAAATTCTCGCTTAAGTCCATCCTTGAAAATGCTAAACTTGATAATTCTAACTTCATGGATTGGTACCGCAACCTGAAAATTGTTCTCAGGGCGGAGAAAAAGGCTTATGTCCTTGAAGGACCAATTCCCGAAGCACCTGCTGCTAATACGGGTGCAGCCCGTAGGACATGGGAAAAACATGTTGATGATTCCCAAGATGTGACATGTCTTATGCTTGCTATGATGATTCCAGAACTTCAGAAGAATCTGGAAAACTTGGGAGCATATGAGATGAGTGAGCAGCTGAAAAACATGTTTCAGCAGCAAGCTCGTCATGAGCGTTTTGAGGTGATGAGATCTCTCATTACATGTCGCATGCAGGAAGGTACTTCGGTCAGTGCTCACGTACTGAAAATGAAGTCTTTCGTTGATCAACTGGAGCGTCTGAACGCACCCCTTAGTAATGAGTTAGCTACGGATGTGATCCTTAACTCGCTACCCAATTCATATCATCAGTTCGTAGTGAACTATAACATGACTGGGTGGGAAAGAACGATCCCAGAGTTGCATCAGATGCTAAAAACTGCTGAGACAAACATCCCAACTAAGGGCAATCCAGTGCTGGCGATCAGGGAAGGAAGAATTACCAAGAAGAAGCAATCCAAGGGAAAAGGCAAGGCGAGTAAGCAAGACAAGGGCAAAGGCAAAAAGGTTGCCACTCCGAAGGCAAAGCCTCATAAAGATGCCAAGTGTTTTCACTGTGATGAGATCGGGCATTGGAAGAGGAATTGTCCCAAGTACCTGGCTGAGTTGAAGCTTAAGAAGCTGCAGATTGGAGAATCCTCAGGTATACATGTTATTGATCTATTTTCCTTTTCGAGCAAATCTTGGGTGTTTGACACTGGATGTGGTTTTCACATTTGTAATGATTTGCAGGGACTAAAAAGGATTAGGAAGCTGAAGCAGGGTGACTTAGAGCTGCACGTTGGGAACGGGCAGAAAGTTGCTGTGAAGGCAGTTGGAGAATTTATTCTTGAATTACCTTCTGGATTGTTTATTACTTTAGACAATGTTTTTTATGTTCCTAGTTTGACTAAGAATATTATTTATGTTTCTGCTTTAAGAGAACAAGGTTTTAATTATGCTTTTGATATTGTTAATGGTAGCATTTCTGCATTTTTAAATGGTGTGTTCTATTTTGAGGCTAAGCCTCACAATGGTGTCTATGAAATAGATACTTCTAACAATAGATCAAATAATATAGTATGCTCTCTTTCCTCTAAACGTGTTAAAACTAGCTTTAATCAAACATATCGTTGGCATTGTCGTCTTGGCCATATTAACATCAATCGCATGAGGAAGCTCCAGACCGCAGGGATTCTAGAATCCACGGGTCAAGAGACTTATGATTTATGCGAATGTTGTCTAAGTGGCAAGATGACTAAGGCCCCTTTTACCGGAACTAGTGAAAGGGCCAAAGACTTGTTAGGACTCATACATACTGATGTATGTGGTCCATTCAGGACTATGTCAAGGAACGGGGAAAGATACTTCGTTACATTTACTGATGATTATAGTAGATATGGATAGGTTTATCTTATGAAGTTTAAACATGAAACCTTTGAAAAGTTCAAAGAATTCCAAAATGAAGTACAGAATCAACTAGGGAAAACGATTAAGGCACTTCGATCCGATCGAGGTGGTGAGTACATTAATCAAGAGTTTGATGAACATCTCAAGAAGTGTGGGATTATATCCCAACTAACTCCACCTGGAACACCACAACTTAACGGTGTGTCTGAGAGGAGAAATCGAACCTTATTAGATATGGTTCGATCAATGATGTGTCGTACAAACTTACCACACTCCTTTTGGAGTTATGCTCTTGAAACCGCTACACGTCTTGTTAATATTGCTCCTACTAAAAAGGTAGAAAAGACACCATATGAGATGTGGCATGGTAAACCACCTAAAGTCTCTTACCTTCGCATATGGGGATGTAACGCTTATGTTACCAGTGAGTCTTCGGACAAACTTGATCCTCGCGGTGAAAAAGTTGTTTTCATTGGATATGCATATCCGGTTGGTTATTATTTCTATAATCCTGCTGAAAATAGAGTTTTCACTAAGCGTCGAGGAACATTCCTAGAGGATGAGCTTATGGCGCGAGGAATTGGAGATAATCTTGTGGATCTTGAGGAAATTCGAGAACCACAGATTAATCAACCAATAGTCGAATCTGCCTCTCAACAAAATGTTGTTGGACCTGAACCTGATAGGATTCAGGAATCTGATGTAACACTAGGCGTCCGCAGAAGTACGAGGGATCGTCATGAACCTAATCGGTATTCACCTGATAGGTACGTCTTGATAATAGATCAAGAAGAGCCCTCAACCTACAAAGCTGCGATTTCAGGTAATGAATCTGAAAAATGGCTCGAAGCCATGGGCGTCGAGATGCAATCCATGTATGACAACCAAGTCTGGGATTTGGTTGAACTTCCTCCCGAATGTCGGACTGTAGGAAGTAAATGGGTTTTCAAGTTGAAAACAGACATGGATGGAAATGTGCAAACCTATAAGGCTCGTTTGGTTGCTAAAGGTTTTACTCAGACTCAAGGAGTTGATTATGAGGAAACCTTCTCGCCAGTAGCCATGCTTAAGTCTATTAGGATTCTACTTGCCATAGCCGCGTATTATGACTATGAGATATGGCAAATGGATGTCAAGACCGCGTTCCTAAATGGACACCTTACAGAAGATGTCTATATGGAGCAGCCTGAAGGTTTTGTAGATCCTAAGAATCCTCATAAAGTTTGCAAGTTGAATAAATCCATTTATGGATTGAAACAAGCATCTCGAAGCTGGAATCTTCGTTTTGATCAGAAAATCAAGCAGTTTGGTTTCATTAAAAACGAAGATGAGCCGTGTGTTTACAAGAAGGCAAGTGGGAGTTCTATTACTTTTCTAATCCTGTATGTAGATGACATACTTCTTATTGGAAACAATATCCCGATGTTGCAGGACGTTAAATCCTGGCTTGGTAAATGTTTCTCAATGAAGGATCTTGGAGAAGCTGCTTATATTCTAGGAATAAAGATTTATAGAGATAGATCTAAGCGGCTACTTGGACTTAGTCAAAGTACGTATATCGATAAGGTCATTCGGCGCTTTTCGATGCAAGATTCCAAGAAGGGTCTCTTGCCAATGGCAAGTGAACCGTACTGAATAGTCATCAGTGTCCCAAATTGGACAAAGATAAAGAGGATATGAAAAAGGTTCCATATGCCTCTGCTATCGGTTCCATCATGTATGCCATGTTATGTACTAGACCGGACGTATCGTTTGCTCTGAGCTTGACTAGCAGATATCAACAGAATCCTGGTAAAAGTCACTGGATTGCTGTGAAAAATATCCTAAAGTACTTAAAAAGAACTAAGGATATGTTTCTGATATTTGGCGGTTTGGAAGAAGAGATGAGAGTAAAGTGTTACACTGATGCAAGCTTCCAAACGGATCGTGATGATTCACGATCTCAGACAGGCTATGTTTTTACTTTAAATGGTGGTGCTATAACTTGGAAGAGTTCTAAGCAAAGCGTGGTGGCCCAGTCGACCACTGAATCAGAATATATAGCGGCTTCAGAAGCTGCTAAGGAGGCTGTTTGGATGAAAAAGTTCATTGCTAATCTCGAAGTTATACCAAGCATACAGAAGCCTATCGAGATATTTTGCGACAATACAGGTGCAATTGCTCAGGCAAAGGAACCAAGGTCGCATCACAGCACGAAGCATATTCTCAGAAAATTCCATTACATACGGGA
Source organism: Helianthus annuus (assembly GCF_002127325.2). Taxonomy (NCBI): domain Eukaryota; kingdom Viridiplantae; phylum Streptophyta; class Magnoliopsida; order Asterales; family Asteraceae; genus Helianthus; species Helianthus annuus. The sequence continues at coordinate 160,375,793 of NC_035442.2, forward strand.
AGTTTTGGAAAGAGGAGACATCGTAGTAGAGAAAATTGATACTGATCAGAATCTAGCGGACCCGTTTACTAAGCCTATACCTCAAGTGAGACACGAGAAGCATGCTGACTGTATAGGTCTTAGATATGCTAGACAGTGGGTCTGATTTTGTAATTTAGTAATTTGGTGCATTTTGAACTGTAAACAATATTTTATGTTTATTTGAATTTAATGGTTGAATGTCTTTTAAACTATTATATCTGTGTTCAAATATTAGTACGTTAAGTATCTATGAATATTGTATTCTAAAATGTCCGTAGTCTATCAGATTCGTGAGAACCAATCTGGTAAAAGACTATTGTGAATTAGATGGTTGATCCATACAATGGATACTCAAAGTGTTGAGAACCATATTCACTGATATGATTAGTTGAATCATATTGGACGTAACTCGTTTCAAAATGATCTTCATGGATCTTAGTCATAAGACGTTTTGAATAGGTACGATCATTGTATCCTTAGACCTGCGGTACATACTAGAACTAACTTAAATGAATGGTTGCTCTTTGATTCTATCTAACGCTGTACGTAACTGGCAGTAATAAGGATAGTTTTGGGAATGATCTGAAGTTTAGTGGGAGTTGTTTGTAGCCAAAGGGATCTGTGCTTCTATACTTAGGAGAGGAACACTCTGGCGCCTTTCGTTGATTTGAACTGGTGTTAAACGCGTGGCCACGCTCGAACTAGTAGTAGTTTGATAAACCACTTCAAATCAGGAACGAAATTAGAAATGGTTGAATAATATATGAGAATGAATTGGATCCATGTCTCATGTTCAACAAGTGTTCAATACAGAGGGATAAATGAGTCGATAACCAGGGCTATAATATTTGCATAACCAAAGGTTTGATTAGTGCAAAGAATTAGTTGACATAAATTTGTCATACCTTGTCGGGGGCAATATGATGCAGCTAGGCACCCACTATTGTCTACATTGAAACTTAATCGGTCAATCGACCAAGTGGGAGATTGTTGGATATAATGTTCAATTGTCGATTATAATTCAACGTTGCCGTCAAGGTACGACCCAAAGAGTTACACTTTAGGCAACGAACATTTAACGGTGTTTTAATCGTTAATCACCGGATCACGAAATAATAAGCGTAACGAAAGAAACGGGTAATTATTTAGAATAATTATGGAGAGCCCGGATTAATATTATAATTAATTTGTTAATTATAAATAATATTAGATAATTAAAAGTAAAGAGATCATTGTTATAATTATGAGATAATTATGTGGAGTTGTGATTAGATTACAATTCTAATGTTGATTTTAAATAAAAGATATACATATTATATCTTTAATTACTTCCAATACAATCTCATGTATGCATCCGTTAGACATATAAAAGGGATATGCAAAGGGAGTTATTATGGATCTCGAATACTATTTCTGATACTTGCTCTAGGCTACTGCCATTGAAAATAAGAAAAGAACAAAAGGTTATCTAGTCAGCTTTTGCTTTCTTTTGTCGAGCAAGAATAAGAAAATCACAAAAATAAAAAAAAAACAAGTCGTCACTTCCGCATAACAGGAGATCCGAGATTTTTCTTCAGTTTAAAGGTTTCGTTTGAAATTGTTTCAAACGAACAAATATGATTTCGTGGTCAACGATCATCTAGCGAGATCGTTCGTTGAACCAAGGTGTCTTACTTGGTAGTCACGATTCTTTAATTTTTATATAACCTATTTTGATTGTAATGAGATCACTGGTGGAAACGATTTAGAACCGAACCTCGTGTACATGTTTTCCGCTGCGTTCAGTTTGTTTGACAAATTGACTAAAATTATTTTCTAAAAGTTACACGAAAATTCCAACAAATCCATCAATTACTCATGATAGGACTGATTAAAACTGTTTACAATGTATATAAAGGAAAAATATTAACTGCAGATTTCAGATTACAAAGATGTCTAAAGCTCAAACGTATGATAAATTCGGTTCTAGACCAATCACAATCAATGCAACATAATGTCACAAAAAATCACATACATTATCTGAATTTCAAAATTGTACGTACAACAAATTATGGATTTTGGCGGATGGAAAACGCTTACACGGCAGCCATGGACATTATCTGGTGAGCAAGACCCGGATCTTGTTGCAGAAGCTCCCTCAAGTTAGCTTCCACCTCTGTCAATTGTTTCTCAAGGTACTCCTTTGAAGTCTGTTTAAATTTTAATTTTAATATAACTTATGTAAATAGATAACAAGAAAAAAAATTATATACAAGTACCCATGTGTTTGGTAAAATGACGTAAGAGAAAAGCAAACCTGTAAAGAGGCTATGGCAGTTTCACTATCCTTGAGCTTCTTTTCTTGTTCATTCATTAAAAATGGTTTCGGCTCTAAGACGAATCTGGTCATAACATGTAAGAAAATGTATCAGTTGGTGACGGGATATTTTCACCGTCTCAAAGAATAAATTACTCCATATATTTTTGGCAAATTGGAAATAAATAATCCCACCTTTTCAACTTTGGCCGATAATAATCCCAAGTCAGTTATTAGCCGATAATAATCCGAACTTGTCCCTTTTTTTTGTAAAGTAGTCCGCCGTTAAAATAGCTTAACGGAGTTAAATTTTTTCCCGAATTACAAACCGACGTTTTAGGGCTTTTGATCAGAACAAGGATACGAGTCGATTGATATAAAACTTACGTCAAAATTGTGCTCGAAATGGCTAGATTTTTGTTAATTGGAAGTTAAAACACCAGAATTGAAGCACCGTTTTCGTGGGTTGGGGGCAGTATTTTGAGGTAAGTTTTACATCAATCGACTCATATCCTCGTTCTGATCAAAAGCCCTAATTCATCGGTTTGTAATTCGGAAAAAAACTTAACTTTGTTAAGCTATTTTAACGGCGGACTATTTTACAAAAAAAATTGACCAGTTCGGATTATTATCGGCTAATAACTGACTTGGGATTATTATCGGCCAAATTGAGAAAGTTGGGATTATTTATTTCCAATTTGCCTATATTTTTTAATTGTTGATGAATTAGAATAACGTCTAAGAAAGTTCTGTTAAATGTAGTTTAAAGTGCTTCAATTTTTTTTTTTTTTTGGCAAAAGGGATGAAAATTGGTGCTTAGAAATCATTGTACACGGTTATTCCTGAATAAGAATAGTATAGCAGTATGCGTGTAAAGGTTATCCAGTACTCACGTTCTCCCTGTAAAAACAAAACAAAACAAAATAAATGGAGGAATATAATAAGAGAGAATCACGAAAGTAGCCATACATCTTTATGGTCATGTAGGAACATATTCACACATATAGCTAGGGGCGGAACCACAGTCTTAGGAGCCGTAGCCCGAGCTACGGCTCAACCCGTATTTGTAGTGTTTTTTTTCGGTTTTATACAAAGGATATCCCTAAAAAATACGAGGATAAAAAATAGGATACTTGATATTACTAAAATCTCGTTTTTTTATAAGACCAGACATTTTAAAACCCGAAAACTTGTAGAATATTTAAGCCCGAATAATAAAATAAGCCCAAATTAACAATAATAGAATTGAAAGGAGACTCTAAATATAATTGATAAAGTTAGCCCAAGACCCAAAACAATATTATAATTGAATAAGTGATCTTGCTTGTCTTATGGTGGAAACCGGAACAAATAGTTCTTGTCCTTTGGTTTATTGGGTAGTAAAGCTAGCTTTGGTTTTACCGGTTGCAACCTCAACCATTGAAAGATGTTTTTCTAAATTGAAGTTTGTCAAGACGGATTTACGCAATCGAATGAGCCCGGAATATTTGAACAATTCTATGGTTTGGGCGGTCGAAAAAGAAACTTTTGATAAAGTAAAAGATGACGATGTGATGGAACGATTTCAAGCTATGAAAAAAAGAAGAGGACAAATATATTAGATATTTGTTTTACTTTATTTATTATCGTTTTTTTATTAGTGTATAATTGCACGGTAATTTTTTTTAGGATACCCCTAAATTAATGGGTTAGTTCCGCCACTGATATAGCCATTGAGATGAGTAGATATTTGGTAGCGTATTTACTGTTACTCAAGTATCTACTTTTACTTGCCTAAACTAAACCCTTATTTTCATTCTATACGCGAATAACAATATATACTTATATACACGAATCTAAAGGCAATATGGTGTCGTATATCACATTAACTATCATTATCGATGGAATAAAGTTTGATACTTGAGTAAAAGTAGGTACGCGTTTGAGATCTCATGGCTAAATGACTGATTTGTTTATCGCATGACTTTATAGATATAAGACGCCAGTGGCGGATCTAGGATTCGTGCCAAGCGGTAACGTTTTATAAATAAGCGATAACGAAATCGAAAAAAACGTCAAATTTTTCCAAAATTTACACTAATTTTACACTACCACCGGAACGCCAAGCCGTAGCGGACGCCACCCCTTAATATATACTATATCCGCCCCTGTAAGACGCCCAAAAAAATACTTTTCATGATTTTGTTAAATATTAATATAATAATGAACGCATTATTCGGTGACATAACTTCAGATACAGAATGCATAGTTTCAGTATAAGAAAATATACACACAATTACATGATGCCATGAGAACTAAGCATATTGTAGTTAAAATTATGTACCTATAGATTTGTATGTGTTTGTGTCATCAGACAGCTGTCGTAGTTCCTCCAAGGTTAAATAAGCACGCTTCTTTTCACTTTCCTTGTTTCGCATCTGGTTTTGAACCTAAGATAAAAATAATTATTATACCAAAAATGTCTTCAAATCTGATTAATGTAACCTTTGCTATAAAAAGACAGTTAAAACAGAGAAACAATATAGGATGTCTATTTCTCAATATTCATAAAAAATTTAAGCAATATCAGACATTAACCTAAACTTTCAAATTTGTTACTTATTACATAAAATCAGATTCTCAGATTTGGTCTAAGAAATATGCCTACACCACCAAAGTGGAGATCATTGTTCATTAATCGAATCATCAGTTTCATCTTTACAAAGATATTCATCACCTATGTGATTTCATCTTCAAAACAAATCCCCTTGTACCTCTATGGTCATGTCAGAAAAATTTAAAAGAATACATGAATTTCATATGAGAAACACATAAAAGTAACCATTTATTTGAGTGTGCTATACACTTATAAGTTATACCTATATGGTCATGTCAGAACAATTTCATGCATCCATGAGATACACGAATCTTTGGTCGTGTATCTACTGTTATTTGCATATTCACCTTTACTCACCTAAGCCCTAAACATTTTCACTCCCTTGGCTTAAAAAAGCGTGCCTGAGGCGCAAGTCTAGGGGTGTAAACAAGCCCAGAGGCTCGAGAGCTACTCGTGATCGGCTCGGTTAAAAGCTCGAACGAGTCGAGCCTTAACGAGCCCGAGCCCGAGCCCGAGCTCGAGCCTGAAATACAAAGCTCGTTTAGGCTCGCGACTCGCGAGCCCAAACGAGCCTAAACAAAATTTTAGTTTTTTTTATATATATAATATAATAATGATGATGATAACATTGGTGAGCCGAGCTCGAGCCGAGCTTTGGCTTGCTTAATCGCTGTTGAAACGAGCTCGAGCCGAGCTTCTAGCTCATTTGAGGTTGTCCTCGAAATAGCTCGAGCCGAGCTCGAGCTTTGGGTTTTACTCGCGAGCCGAGCTCGAGCTCAGAGAAGTAGGCTCGAACCAAGCCGAGCTCGAGCTTCATATAAACATAACGAGCCGAGCTCGAGCCTAGTCGGGCTCGGGCTCGGCTCGTTTACACCCTTAGGCGCAACTAAGGCGACATCAGGCGCAGAGTTCATCGCTTCAGCCTACATAAGGCGCGAGGTTTACCGGAAGCGCAGGTGAGGCGTGTTTTTGGGCGAAAATTTGACCTTGAGGCGCCATGTCATCCACATGCCACATTTTTGTGCAGCAAGATCAGGATGCTGTACAACATGCTTTTCAGGTCGTACACGTCGGTCATTATATATTAAAATATACATATAGCTTAATGGTGTCTAAATATTGGGCAAATGATGCTAGAAACCTATAGGAAATATAGCGCGCTTTGCGATTCCGTGCGAATAATATAATAATACACGAATAACAATACATACATGAATCTATACGCGATATGGTGCAGCGTATCACAACGTATTCACTGGCAAATCGTTACGCCTGACTCGACTTACTTCACAATACACAATGTAGTATTCTATGAATTTTTATGTGACGTATAACTAACATGTCAACAATAAACGAACATTAAGAAGGCAAAAAACACACAATTGACGATTAAACAAATAAAAAGATCAACCTGTTTCAATTTTGCAGTTGTCTCAATCATGCGACTTTGAATTTCCACAAACGCCTAATAACACAAAATCAAAATCGGCAATTAGTAAGGAGATATCAAAAACATGCGTGTATGTGTATGTATAATTTTTTATAATAATAATAATGGAAAGATTACTGTTTTGTTTGCTTCATCAGCCATTTCAGTTCACGTTCTTCAGCGAGTTGAGATTTTGATACGAACCCTAATAAAGCGGTTTGCTTGATTTCGTATAACCCGATTAATGTAAACGGGTCTGGTTTTACTTTGGAAAATTACATAAAACCCCTTGCGTTTTACTCCAACTTGCAAAATCACTCCCACGATACATTTAATTTATTTAAATTCTAATGATTAGTGAACTTTCATCATGGTAGTTCCAACATTTTTTTAACGGTAAATTTGGATTATTGACGGACTACTGAAGTGCCACCAGCGGAATCACCTGATCTTATCCATCTCCACTAGACATAATGTCTATACACCAATTTAGAAGGAAACCCAGTAAATATGGGGGCCCAAGGCGGAATGAAATTTTAGAGTCATTTTTCTTTCTTTGATTATAACAAACGATACTTCTTTATTTGTATTTGAAACCAAACAAAAATCTAACACAACTATAATAAATAGTGGTTTGCTTGTATAAGGAATCAAACAAATCTAAAACAATAAGTTTGCACTAATATTAATAGTTAGCGTATTAATTTTCTCTTGAATAGGGGACCTATTTTTTTTAGAGGCTCTAGGCCCAAGCCTAGATTACTTTTACTATAGTCCGGCCCTGACTTTCATTGCTAAGTGGAAGAAAGCGGTTTGGTGCATATGGCGAAACCGTAATGACATAGTTTTTAAACACAAGCAACCGGATTTGGCTAGGATGGAGGAAGAACTAAAGCTTCTTGGCTTTCTTTGGCTAAAAAATCGGTCTAGAACATAGTGGCGAAGCTTGAATGAAAACTCGGTAGGGGCTAGGGCACTCTCAGGCCTCCATTATCCTCCGCCCTTACTAGAACGCAAGGTATGACGTGGAGCCGATGGTGTAATTTTGATTTACTGAGTATGGTCCGAATGAGTATGTAATATTTTTGTTTTTAGTTGCTTAGGCTAAGGCGGCCTGCTGGTGTAATATACTTTGGCCAACGCTAACACGCTATTAGCTCGTTTTTTATATATACTTATTTTATTTATTGGCCGTTTAAAAAAACAATTAATTGAAAAAAGAAATAGTTTCCTCTCACATGACCCACCACCTCTCCCAAATGTGGCCACCACCACCTCTCTATACAACATAGATGTAATTGTTCATAGTTCATATTTTATCACATCATATGTATATTGCAATAGTTTAATTGAATTGAATGCAGAATCTTACAAAAGAAAATCAAATCTGTAATCCAGCCAATAATCATTAGTGTTAATTAACACCTAATAATCAGTTTGGATAACTATTAGCAAAGTTTGGTGAAGTTCCAAAAAAGTAATAAAAAGCTATATAGTTCGGTTTGCTTTGGTTTCAATCAAAATCAATTTGCTTATTATAGACTAGTAAATAATTTAGGGAGATCTATGTTGAGACTTTGGTCTAAAATTTTATATCTAAGAGTGTTTTTTCTAACCGTAAGAACCTATTAATGAAAAACTTATTGGATCCCATGCTAACTAACACGATCAAGTGAATCGAACCTTGTCTTCAAGAGGTTATGATACGAAACCAGTAAAATCAAAATTTAAAAATGAGACCTCTCGTATAATGTACCTACAAGTGCTTAAGGAGGCTTATTTAAGGCACAAGAGTCAAGACCACCGAAATCCACGAAATTTTGTTAAGTGTGTAACCTTAGTTTCAACAAACTTATAAGACAAAAATTAACTTCTCGTTGTTTTGAAATGGCTCATGATAGATATGTCACTTCGGGTTTTGGGAACCGCCACGATCCTTTACAACCTTCAAGGATGAAAACATTCATCGAGATCACCACAATGACGTTTTCACTCGCTCTCAACAAAATCCATCACAACTTAGGGGCCGTTTGGCAACTTCTTAATGGTTAAGTGCTGAACTAGTAAGAGGTCTGAACCATTAAGAGCCAATATAATGCTTAACCGTTTAGAGGCAAATGTCTGACCAATTCATATTAGAGGTCTTTAACCATTCAGACTCAGTATAATGCTTAACCATTCAGAGGCAAATGTCTGAACCATTCAGTTGCTCATGAAACAAATAGTCTGAACCATTAAGTGTTGAACCAGTAAAAGGTCTGAACTATTAAGAGCCTCGTTAAGAGGTAAACAAACAACCCCTTAACCTAAAGAATTTTCGAAGTTCAATATTGATTAGTATGTTTAGGGATAGCAAACAAACATAGGACAAGTCATATATATATTCTAGAACAATGAGTTAAAGAGGTGTAAAACCAATTCTATATTGTCCAAGAGGTCGACATAATGTTTTTTGTTGATGTCAATCGTTTTCTCCAAATTAATGAGGTGTGAAACCAATTCAATAGTATTGGGAAACAACTCACGTGGCCAGCTTCTCCCGAACCGAACCCCATTAACATCTTTCATCTTGTACAATTGATATGCAAAGTGAAAACTTATGAATACAATTAATTGTACAATATTTTGTGTAATATTATTTATTTCCTTAAAAAGACTCTTCGTAATATCCGACTAAACATACCTACAAATTTTGTCATATTTGACTGCAAGAAGCTCATTATTTTGTTTTTCGTTGCCCGAGTGCAGAATTACCAAGAGGCCACCATCATTGGACCACCAAACATGATTGACTGTGAAGTTCTCTCATTTACAGGCAATGTCCATTAAATGCGTTGATGGTATTAATGGACTAATGTGAGATTTACAAAACGTTTAATGTTATACTTTTTGTTTATTGAATGAATTATTAATTTTTTTTATTATAAAGTAAGCTAATAAAGATTATATATTATTATGCAACAAATCTACTTTTCCAAATAAAGATAGGGCTATATATATTGTTTATATTCAATGGGATGCATTCTCCTCTATATTAATAATCCAATGTTTTAAACAGTAGAAATAAGAAAAAGTTATAATAATATATAGTCTTTTTAATAGTTTTATTATTTTTTTTAAGTTAGATAAGCTCTATATTAAGAATCCAATGTTTTGAACAATAGAAATAAGAAAAAGTTATAATAATATATAGTTTTTTTAATAGTTTTATTATCTTCTTTTTAAGTTAGATAAGCTTTTACATAAAGGTAAAAAACGACACTAGCCTGATACAGAAAACACCATAAGTCGGTATCGAATTGATTTTGAAAATCTTTTAGTTCTGGAAATTCGGTACTGCTACCCGGTACCATTTGCTCATCCCTGATCACGGGTGTCGTACGAACAACAACGGTATCGCGCAAATTTTTTTGTTGATTTTCTTCAACTTTTAATGATTTCTTTTTTTAGTTTCAGAGGTAGGGATGAGCACGGTGTCAACCAATAACAAACTGGTACTGGTACCGAAAATACCAATTACGGTACTTGTATATGAAGGTAAAAAACGGTAGCCAACCGGTACCAGGGAAGCCAAAAGTCGTACCGAATTGGTACTTAAGATCTTTCGGTTCGGGAAATTTGGTACCGGTACCCAGTATCATTTACTCATCTCTGACCACAGGTTTCATACGAACAACATTATTACCATACAACTTTTTTGGTTGATTTTCTTTTGGTTATCATTTAGTGTTTTTTTATATATTTTCTTTTTACTCTTGTCAGCGGTTTCCGTGCGTAACGCGCTCGTAAGGATTTCAAAACACATGTAAATACATACTAAACAACAAAAGACGTTAGCCGCAACACGATGATAGTAAAAAACTAGTTAAGGATAAATTTTGACACGAAAACCATATAATCAGTTGTATGTCATATGTATCATAGTGAAAGCATAAAAATGAATGTCTATTTAATTTTCATCTACTTATGGCACCCAAAATAGTGAGGTTTAGGTAGTTTTTGGAGCTTTGTGGCATTCTTTGGTCGGTTTTAGCTATTCAGTCGGTTTTAGGGGGTCAATTTTGGGGGTGTTTTTTTATGAAGGAACGGGATCATACGATCTTTGGTGGGACCAATGAGTTATCCTCAAGTTTTTGTTTACTCATCATCATCATCATACTCGGTAAATCTCACAAATAACAAAGTTAAGGCAGGGTCTGAGGAGGGTAGATCTAGACAGCCTTACCTCTATCCCGTAGGAATAGAGAGACTGCTTCCAGTGAAACCCCCAGCTCGATTGTAGTTTTGTACCAAGCCTGGGAACTAAAGCACATAACACTCAAACCATCGGGATAGAGACCAATTAGTGCATGTACCCTTGTGTCTTTCAGCTATCAATGTCACCACATGATGCATGACTAACCATCCGCCGCTTTTAACATTATTTTCACGAAATTAGTAAAATAACGTTAAAGTTTGTACCATTTCACTTTTGCCCCTCAAACGCCCACACATATATACATTATATGTGCACACTCCAAGAGCAGTGTATCAAGTTTTTGTTTACTAAATAGTAAAAAATTAATAGTATAAATTTGTAAAATAAAAATAAAAAATTAAAAGATCGTGATTACGTAAAGACGTTTTTTTAAAAGTGTTTTGAGGAAAATTGATTTTTAATGATATTGTGACATCACACATCAACTAACTTTTGAACTTTAACAAACTTTCATATTCAAATGTCATGTTTCCTCATTTCGGTGCCGATCTTTTTGTTTTCTTTCTCCTCAACCAACGAACCTAAACCCTCAAACTAAAATAGCAACCAAAACCCACAACTCCCAATCTCTTTGTTTTTTCTTGAAAAAAAAAACAATCTTTCTTGCAATTCCTTTGTACTTCATTTCCAACAAAGCAACTGGAATCTCCAGCCATTCATTGATATTTCACAAACCCAGATTCAGAAACTGTAAATTTGATGAAAATAAAGAATTTTTTTTGAAGTAGAGTGATGTTTCAATATCTTGTTTTAAGTGTGTTTGTGATTAAGGTTCATTAACATTGTGTTGATGGTGAGAAATGTGAATTTGTGTTTATTGATGGGTGCTTGTTTCAGTTCTGATCTTGATGAACAACATTCTTTCCAGCCTGAGCCAGGTATTTCTATACGATTTTCTGTCATATTCAGGGGCGGACCGGACCTACCTTGTAACAAGGGGTAGCGGGGCTGCCAAGTATATATACTAAAATTTGGGCTTATAGTTTAAACGAGCCAATGAGCCAGCTAAATGGGCGTAAAGAGCGAGCCAACTACTTGAGCTTAGCTTGGCTCGTTTACAAACCAAGCCGACTTGGCTCAAACCGATTACAAAGAAGCTAATTTCAAGCGAGCTGCCAACTTTTTGAACATCTCTAACTACAAGTGTGATTTATATTTGTTTCTTTGTGGAAACAAGAACATAGAAATTCAAAAACATGTTTCATTTCAAATTTGTACCAATTCCGTCCCTAACATTCTTGAAACATGTCAGTTCCGTCCAAAAAAGCATGAGTTAACTGCCATTTTCGTCCCTGTGGTTTGTCTAATTATTCGATTTAACCTTAGTTTTTTACGGAACTGGCATGTTTCAAAAATGTCAGCGACGAAAATGGTACAAATTTGAAATTTGGCCTGAACTGGCATAATTGGACAAACCACGGGGACGAAAATGGCAGTTAACTCAAACTTTTGTTATCCTGCATTTTGGTTTTCAGTTACTAGCTTTAGATGCAGAAAACAGATGTCAAAACTAGAATCATATTTGCATTTATTAAGACTCTAGTTTGTGACTGAATGTTAAAAATTGCAGATGAAATCCAACCATCGGAACAGCGTTTTGACGATTCATCGAATCTAGAAAGTCCTAGCAGTGTAGAGGTGATCAGCAGAGATATTGAAGACCTTAAACAGAATCTTGGATATACCAATCTTGATAGTTTTACATACGATGAGATGCGAATGGCCACCGAATTATTTAACAGTAATCTTGTTATAGGCGAGGGTGGATTCGGGGTTGTTTATAAAGGAATTATAGATGAAAGTGTGAGATCTGGTTATACTAGAGTTGAAGTTGCTATTAAAAAGCTTAATCCCATGGGATTGCAAGGTGAAAAGGAATGGCTGGTATGTTTCATTTGCAAATTTTCCCAATTTTTTTTTTCTCCAAAATTACAGTTTCGAGTTTCGACTATTGGTGGCAATCATGACCCGCTCTTCAAGAAATGGGTTGATTTGAGCAAAAGAAATTGCATATGGGTTCATTTGAGTCGACTCAAATGATACAATGGGTCATTATATATTCATATAACGGGTCAAAATGACAGCTCTTATAAAACTTGCTAACTTAAAACAGGTCCAAATGGGTCAAAACCACGCCACCATTATAAATAGTCCTTGTGGTTTTCCAAAATTTTGGATTTGGTCCCTGGCTTTCCAAAATTTCACGGATGGTCCCGGTGGTTTGCACTTTGTAACGTATTTAGTCCCCAGCTTTTGCCAAAAGTGCATTGATGGTCACTGTGGTTGTACTTTGTAACATGTTTAGTCCCTAACTTGGACCCTTTGAAACCTTTAGATTTGTTGACTGATGATTTTGTTTCTGCTTTACAGACTGAACTCAATTATTTAGCACGTTTGCGACACCCGAATCTTATGAAGCTTATCGGATATTGCTGTGAGGGGACACACCGCCTTTTGGTTTATGAATTTATGTCAGCTGGGAGCTTAGAGGATATCATGTTTGCCCGTGAGTAACTAAACTATTATAAAGCTTTCAATAAGTTGGTTCAACAATCTATATGGGGTTTGGGTCGTATAACATTCTATACGAGTCATATAATGTCATACGGCTCGTATAGATGGAGACAAAAAAAAAACATTCTCTGACATTTTTTTTGAAACATTCTCCTATACGACCCGTAACTCTACACAGGTCGTATAGATATGAAAATAATAGGTGTAGGGGTGTGAAAATAAGATTTTTGGAGTCAGTGGGAGCCTATTTTTATGCATTAAAATTAACTTTGGGCGACTTTTAACTTGTTGAATCCAATTCACTCGTTTCCATTTTAGTTATATTTATATGTAAATAAGTCAAAATTACCACATCTGGTGTAGCCCAAATTGTGGTTGTGCATGCTAATTATTCTTATAGGCATTTTATTGTATTGGTTTTATGGAAAAGCGTTGAAGAAAGGGTCAATTCATCCATTGTCTTGGGGAAAAAGAATGAAGATTGCTTTGGATGCTGCAAAAGGGCTTCAATATCTACATACTACTGAAAGACCTGTTATTTATCGGGATTTCAAGTCATCAAATATCTTGTTGGATGAGGTTAGTCACTAATACTTGTTTTACTTGATAGATTACGGTTTTCGTCTTTTAAAAAAGGTGTAAACAAATTACCTATATATTAATTTGCAATAAAAAAAATAAAATAAAAAAAATCCTCGCACACAAACACTATTCGATTTTGTTTGGCTTTTTCTCTACACTTTTAAGTTTTATTTACTTTTAATCCTTTTGTTTTTTTATCTTTTACACTTTTAACCCTAATAGTTTTCATCTTTTACATAACCTTTAGAGTTTACATCTTTTATACATTTAACCTCATAGTTTTCATCTTTTACATATATGTCACAAACATTTTCTAGTTTTAACCCCAACACTTTTCCACTTTCAACTTTGGTCCCTATACTTTACATCTTTTACAGATTTATCGTTTTACGATTCGTTCTAAATTTTGCGAGTTAACATGCTGCAACACGCGCATGTGGTTCAACGTTTTTACGTCTATATTTTTACGGTTTAACTACTCCGTCGAAACTCGCGGGTCCTAAGTCGACTTAGTTATTTTTTTCTAAGTTTTACTTTTTCGGCCTATTTTTTGCGAGGTAGCACGCTGTAACGTGTGTGCGTGATTCATCATTTTTATGTTTACTTTTTGTTCGGTTTAAAGGTCCCCCACAAAGCGCGGGTCCTTGATACTAGTTGTTATTAATACGAAAGTAAATCTACAGAATTTTAATGCAAAGCTATCCGACTTTGGGATTGCAAAGGATGCGCCTATGGGAAAGACCACCCATATATCAACTCGAGTTGTAGGTACCGAGGGATATACAGCACCCGATTACGCCCAGACTGGTGAGTAGTGTTACTGTCTTATTACTATTTGACTTTGTATGAAGTTTGACTTTCCAAAGTCAATTATGTAGTAATTACTTTTGAATATTGATGGCATTGGCAGGTCACTTGAGAGTTAACAGTGATACATATGCGCTTGGGGTGGTGCTTCTTGAGTTGGCGTTGGGGCTACGAGCCATTGACGATAGCCGAGCTAGCGATATGCGCTCCCTTCCTGACTTCGCTAATCAGTATATGACTCACAAAAGGGTAATGGTAGACTTAATTGATCCTAGAATGGAGCGTAATTATTCTAGAAAAGATGCCGTTAAGGTTATCAATCTAGCTCTCCAATGTCTCCATGATAGCCCGGTTATGAGGCCCCCTATGAGCAAGATTCTTAAGATACTTGAATCGGTTCAGACCCCCGAGGCATCTTTTCAAAGTGAGTCGGAGAGTGTGACCACCGCAGATCGTAAAAAAACTAGAAAATCAAGATATAAGTTAAAGTTGAAATGAGACTTCCAAAGGTGATTAAGATGTAAGTTTTTTACATTTTAGAAAATAAACCATGTATAAAGTATATTATGTTTCAAACTTGTTGTATAAGATCTAAGTGATAGCCTTTTGTTCTGTGATTCTTGTTTCAAATGTACTGTTCTTGACACAATATATACATCTTGCAATCGCTAGGATTTTTTACCTGCTGCAGGCAAAGGATTTTTAAACTCGAAAATTGTAGTTCAGACAAAAATGAAGCCAATATGCTAAGCGTATCGTTTGCGGTTCTATTTGTCAAAACAGGTCCCGTTTTATCAACAAGATCAACTAAACGCATAGTTACGAAGTTATGAGTAAGATTATCAAAATGGACAACAAACCAGAGTACCTTGCTATTATGATACAAATTTATTGATGAAGACTATTTAAAATAAATTCAGAGTAAAGTTCCCGTACAAATAACTTTAACGTACTAAACGTACGAATAGCATGAAAAAGGCAACAAATTATTTGTACGTTTTGTACGTTAAAATACCACATAATAAAAGAAGATTACAGTATGCTAATGCCAACAATTGTCATTTGTCAATATGAATAATCAGCTGATAATGTAACATTGTAAGTTGTAACTATATCAAGTAGGTATAAAACTGAAAAAAAAAAAAACTAAATTTGTATTGTTCCTATTAGATAAGCACAATAGAACAATGAACAAGCTGCAAGAATATCCAAATCATCACAAAATAGAGAATTTTTCATAACAACACATAAAAGAAAAGAAAATTCATGGAATAAATGGCCACAAAAATTATATTCACTAAAACCCTAATCAAGAAACCAAAAATATGCCCTTTTCTTTCAGATTTTCCCCAAAACAGAAATATTGTTTAACCAAGTGCAAAATGCAAATTAGGGTTAAAATTCATTGAATATATCATTGGAAAGAACTTCAAAAAGTAAAAACAGAAACCCTAGATTTAAAAACAGAGTGCGGATTCTAACTTTCTAAGTTGTATTCTTTGTCATTTCTTACCATTTTGGCCCCTCAACTAGTCTCATCACTTCAAATAAGTTTTTATTGTGTTTTCAATTAAATAGAAAGTTGGCAAAAACGTTTAATTAATCGTGAAATCCAAACCTAATGTATTTATTAAAAAAATCAACACTTACAACAAATTAATGCTACTTGCAATGATAAATGATGGTTGGTTTGATCAATGATGACTAATGGGTGTCAATATTAATCATTAATGGTCAGTTAAGGTCAATGATGGTCAATTAGGGTCATTGATAAATGAGCGTCAATTACGATCAATTATTTTGTACCTTATAGAACGGGGGGGGGGGGGGGGGGGGGGGACGTATATACTAGAGGGGCAATCTTGACCCAAAGTCTTTCAAATGGGTCAGTTTGGGTTGCTTTTAAAATTATATGGGTTGGTTTGGGTAAGATATTTTAACTAATTGGGTCACAATGGGTCACCTTATTATTTTCGGGTCAAAGTGGGTCGACAACATTAAAGAAATGGGTCGATGTGGGTTAGTGACTTAAAGAAACGGGGTTGGTTCGGGTCGGGTTTCGGGCCGACACAGGTATATGCACGGGATGGGTTTCGGATCGCAACGGGTTTTGGGCCGGCACGAGTTTCCGCACGAGACGAGTTTCGGGTCCGGACGAGTTTCGTACTGTTTCGACCCGAACCGTTTCGACGCGTATGGTTTCGACGCAAATCGTTTCGACCCGTACTGTTTTGACCAGTACCGTTTCGACGGGAACCGTTTCGACCCGTAACGTTTCGACGCGAACCGTTTCGACCAGTATCGTTTCGACCCGTACCGTTTCGACCCAAACCATTTCGACCAGTACCGTTTCGAATCAAACCGTTTCGACAAGTACCTTTTCGACGCGTACCGTTTCGACCAGAACCGTTTCGACCGACACCGTTTCGAATCGAACCGTTTCGACGGGAACCGTTTCGACCAGTACCGTTTCAAGGCGAACCGTTTTGACCAGTACCGTTTCGACGCGGACCGTTTCAACCCGTACCCGTTTCGACCCGTGCCGTTACCTGAGCACAAAACCCAAATTCGTATTTTTATTTGGACATGGACCTGATTTGATTACTTGAAACTCCAATACGTTATTCAAATGCAAAAACGAAGCTAATTTTGGGTTTTCCCAAGTCCGGTTTAGACCCTATTTCAATTAATGAATCAAATTGAAGGCCATGAAATGCATACGATAGTCACTTATTTGACTTAGAATGCTAACTGGTAATATTATTAGCTTGAATAGTTAATGAGCTTGGAAAGTAAAAGTCATGTAGTCAAATAAGTTTTACATAATGAATCGGTACTTCAAAATAAAAAAGCAAATACAAATTATTGAAACTTTTAACGACAAAAATCAAATAAAATACAGTAATAAACAAAGCAATTATTCAAACACAAATCCAAAATTTGCAGTGAAAAACTGAAAATAAACAATCAGAGATTGAATTTGGATATATTATAGCCACACATGATAGAACTCTGCAAAAAATAAATCATGTTTACCTAATTTCATGTACGTATTGAATTTGGATATATTATTGCGACGGTGAGTATAACTATAAAATATATGTATAAAATTTAATTGTTAACAGTTAATCATACAGCAAAAAATCTCAAAAACAGAGTAAATTATCAGCCTGACCCGACCCAACCCGAAACCCGTTCTGACCCGAACCCGTTCTAACCCGAATCAGTTCTGACCCGAACCCGTTTCGATCCGAACCAAAACAACCTTTTTTTTAATTGACCCATTTTGACCCGAACCCGTTTCGACCCATGACCCGACCCGACCCAACCCGTTTGCCAGGTCTAGTATATACCCAAAAAACTTCTATAGAACCGGGGGGCGAAAACGTATATACCCAAAAAATTCTATACGAAAAATACATATATAATACTACTGAGTGAAAAATTCGAACCCCCCCCCCCCCCCCCTAATGATCCTGCGCCCATGTGCAGGTCATTTTTGTAAATATTATTGGTGTTAGGATATATTTATATGTAGGTGATTTTGTAAATATTATTTGAGTTAAAATGGCAAGTTTAAATTGGCCTATTAACTTTTCCCACTGAATTGTCTTTGCTCTAAGTTGCACAACATCCAAAAAATGGTGTTTTTTTAACGGCAAATTTGGATCACTGACGGACCACTGGAGTATCATCGTGTCAGGAGCGGAACCACCCGATCATATCCATCTCCACTAGGCAATAATGCCTATACACCAATTCAGGAGGAAACCAAATAACAGCCAGCGAAATAACATTTAACACAAGCAGCCCACCGAGAAGCTGGGCAAAAGTGCAAAACACACCTGCATAACAGGTCGAAAACAAATACAACAGCAAGCATAACAAACAAAATGACAGAGAAAAGCAACAGACAGCACCAAACAAAACCAATAAGTTAAAGCAGCCCTACAGCTCTTTGCTCCAACTATCCCATGAAATTGACTTCCATTTTGATCGATTCTTGACCCCATAAGCAGTTTGATTTCATCGACCATTTTATCCACCGGTTTTTTAAATCTCCTAAAATTCATACCATTCCTGTTTTCCCAGCAACCAAGCTTTAATCGACACTTAACCCGTGCATGACATCTCCAATCTATCTTTTACCGAATTAACTGTCGGGATACAAACGCATCAGCTGTCCACCCTTGCCCAAACTGCATTAGCCACTTGACATGAGCCAAAGACGCGTTCAACTGATTCCTCTTCTTGCAAACATAAAGTACAATCTGCGGAGTTGACCAAAATGCTCCTGCTCCTCAAATATCTCGGGAGCGGAATTCTGTCTTGAATAAGCCTCCATACAAAACACGCAACCTTTATTGGCACCTATTTGACCCATAAAACTTTTTCGCCTGTGATTCCAAGAAAACTTTCATTTTTAGCACCGCTCTAACTGATTTTACAGAAATGCAACCTGACTCCTCTATGCTCCACCTCCACTCATCTTCACCATGAATACATGGTGAATATCTCGTTCAGGTATAAATTTGTATGAAGTTTGACTTTCCAAAGTCAATTATGTGGTAATCACTTTTGAATACTGAAGACATTGACAGGAAACTTAAAAGCTAGTAGTGATACATATGAGTTTGGGGTGGTGCTTCTTGAGTTGCTGATGGGGCTACAAGCCATTGACAAGAGCCGGACAAGCAGTCAGCAATCCCTGGTCGAGTGGGCTAGACCGCTTCTGGCTCACATAAGGCCTTTTGTGCATACCAACGGATTATACAAACCAAAACATCACATGTTATGTTGCGGTTTCACCTTAAAAACTTACAATCCAACTAGAATTCAAAACAAGAACTCAAACTTTACCCCAAACTTGATGCAGTCTTGACATCAGCCGTGTAATAGATCTTCTGTATATCTAAAGATGATGATCTTGGAGTACATGTTGATAGCCTAGGTGAAGCAGTAGTCGAATTTTTTTAAAGCTGTGGAAGTTGATTCATATTACTTCGCTACATGATTGATGTTTTCCGATATTTAATGTTTTTGTAGCAAATACCTGATAAGCAACAAAACGCCACATAAGCAAGAAACTGGTCATCAGGTGATGACAGTAGTACCAAATTAGCGCATTTCAACAAAACATTTACAGAGTTGGAACCGTACTGAGTAGCGAGTATACTTATAAAATGGACAATTAAACCAGCATACCTCGCTGTTATGATACTAGACCTATTATTATAGACTAATAAACATCCAAAACATGCAAAGCCAAATGTCATATACAGACACTACTTGCTAAGTTGAAAGAATATCACACTTATAATAACCGGTGTTGGCAAGATATGCGGGTGAAAACGGGTCAGGTTGGGCAAACTGGCAATCGCCTTTCTGTACGTTTAATAAAGATTATTAATGTCGGTTATGATTACAAACATAATATTATTGGAATATTAATCCAAATCTTTGAATAAAATAATTTAAGAAGCTCCAGTGGTCCGTCAGTGGCACGTTGATACTCCAATGGTCCGTCAGTGATCCAAATTTGCTGTTTAAAAAAAAAAAAGAAAAGCTAATTCATCGGTCAATGTGTATAAATTACTTACAACATATCCAAGAGATTTGATTGTCTGGTTATATTTTGCTGTTTGCAACAGTTGAACAAGGCTTCTACAATCTTGTATCTTTGAAAAATACATGTTTTCTTCAGTACTAATTTCTTCTTTAACTTCTTGTAGAACAGATTCTAACCCATAACTTTATAGTAACTTCATGATTAACCCAACAACTTAACTCGGTCATGGCTGGTTTTGCAATAAAATGTGGAATCTCCAAACTGAACATGTTTATTTTGTTTATCAAGCGCTTCAAAAAGAGATCTCACCGATATTACGAAATTACTCCCAGGTGATTACACACATTTTTTACAACAGAATCTAGATCCTTAACTCTTTTAACTATACTAGAAACCATTTTACCTAAATGGTCTTGATTAACAGAATTATGCACAGTGGAAGCATTTGCATACATTGAATCCATATAGAACACGATTGAATTAATCAAAGTGAAAGATGATCGAATGATGGACAATTTCGGTTAAGTGGGAAACTGTCTTGGTGCCGGTAAATATTGCCGGCAGAGTTTATTATATACATAAGGGATGGCGGTTATGTGGTGGTTAGTATTTGGTGGGAATAACCGCCATATGAACCGGTACCAACCACCAGTCACACCCGCTCGAATATATCATCGTACATACACACATAAATATACATATCTTAAGTCTTAATACAGAAAATAAATAGAATTATGTTTATAACACTAATAAATGGGGCATCATAAGATCATTGTGGTCTGTGGAAGGTTATGAGTGTCCCCATCACACTCCTTACAAACGGATAGTTTCTGCACTGAATCGGTATCCAAAATGCAGGGGCAAAGGATAGTTGATACCCGGGGGTGCACCTGCCCCCCAATGTTTCAGTTAGAAGTATAAAATTTCCGATTTTTCATCCAAAATATTTAAAATTATAAAGGATCGCCCCCAATCAAGAAACCAATGAAATGCCCTTTTCTTTCAGATTTCCCTGAAAACAGAAATAATTTAACAATATGCAAAATGCAAAGAAGGCTTAACTAATTGTACCTAATTACAGCATAAAATGAAAAAAAAAAATTCATTGAATATATCATGAAAAAGAACTTCAAAAAAGTAAAAACACACATTGAAAGTATCCATCAAACCCTAATTTTAAAAACAGAGTGTGGATTGTGGAATCTAAGGGTGGAGGGTATAAGGGTGTTTGAGTTGGGTGTTTGAATGGAGTCACCGTTCGGTGACCACCCCCACTATATTGAGTTGGGTGTTTGAGTTGGAGAGAGGTAGTGAATTTCGGTGAGTGTTCACCGATTGAGGGGGGAGAGTGATGAGAGGAGAGGAGAGAGGAGAGAGAGAGGCTCAACCAATCATGTTTTTTTTTAATTGAGGGGTGTTTGACTATACCTAGTGATTGAGTGTAAAATGGGGAGTAGAATGAGGAGTTGACATGGCATAATACTATTGGGTAAGATTTCACTCAAACACCCTAAGTTGTTTGACTATACCCTCCACCCTAAGTCCTATTCTTTGTCATTTCTTACCATTTGGCCCCTCAACTAGTCTATCACTTCATATAAGTTTCCAATATGTTTTAAAATAAATTGATGTGTTGGCAAAATTTTAATCATTAAATCCAAACCTGATGTATTTATAAAAGAAATCAACGCTTACGACAAATCAATGCAATTTGCAATGATAAATGATGGTCGGTTTGACCAACGATGGCTAATGGCCGTCAATATTGCTCATTGATGGTCAATAGGGTCATTGATGGTCAATTATGGTTAATGATAAATGAGCGTCAAATCTGATCAATTATTTGTAGTTTATATCATGTTTTTCTCTAGAAGTTAACACATACTACCCTTTGTGTCTGTTTCTTTTCAAAATGTCTATCATTTTATAGAGAATTATTATTGAAAATTAAATTTGCATACAAGAACAATTTGCTTGCAAGAACCCATTATTTCAGTTTATGCATTCATATTCTACAATGTGATAATGTTGTAATGACTTGGATTGAAATATTTAAAACCTACAATTATATGAATTTGTTAAAACTTTTGGTTTGATTTGTGTTTGTATATATTATTTGTGTTTTGATATATTTATAAACAAATAGAACTGGAAAACAAAAAACTAGTTATTTTAATTCTGTAATAATTTTAGCTACTGATTTTTATCGAAATTTGTCGCAGTTTTTTTGAAAAAAAATACGCAATCTGTTAGTAAACATCCGTTGGTAGATTCAATTCGTCACAATTGTCTGTTGTAAATGATAATCAGAGAAAATCAAAAAAGGGACTTCATTTTATTGATTTATTTCTTTCATACAAAACATAAAACCAAACCTTTATTTATAGGCTTTACAAGAACTTATAAAAAGGAAATACAATAAAGACGATTCACAATTATTGGTTGCCTGATTTACGGATGCCAAGAATAGGGAGGATTCTTGTTGACCCATAATTTGCTCTCCAAGATATCCTCCTTTCTAACACTCCCCCTCAAGTTGGATTGTGGGATTGCACGATTCAACTTGGATTGGTTTTGATTTTGGGTTTTGATTATGTTTGGTTTTTGGTTTGGCTACCGTCTCCTTGACATGGTAGTTTGGCTTGATTTGAGTTACCGCCTTTAGACATGGAAATTTTTGGCTTGATTTGAGTTACCGCCTTTAGACATGGTAACTTTTGGCTTGATTTGAGCTACCGCCTTTCGACATGGCAGCCTGTTTTGGGTTTTGGTTTCCCCTCAAGTTGAAAACAATCAACTTGGCCATTTGGGTTTTGGCATTTGTTTTGATTTGGGTTTTTGGTTTTTTTTTTTTTTTTTTTTGGTTTTGATTTTTTTTTTGAGCGGATTTTTTTGAGCTCTAATCTTTTGGAGCTTTGATTTTTTGAGCTATACCTTTTTGAGCTTTGATTTTTTTTGAGCGGAGTTGATACTTGTTTTTTTTTTAATATTTTCTTTTATTTAAAAAGGAGCCAGATAATTATACCCATCATCCGGAAACCCTAACTCCAATATCTCTCTCCTCACATCATCAGGCAACGAGGATCCACCCGCCGTCATCTGCTTCTCAAACCCCCGATCCTGACCGCCGAATTCATCATCGCTGTAATCTTCAGGAGCATCATCGAATATTCCGTTGTTATCATCGTCGAAAAAGGGTTTATCTGAGTTGCCGTCAACCCTGACGAACACTCGGTCGCCGGAGGGGTCTTCGGAGTAATTTGGGTCGGAGGAGTCGCGTGAGATTAACTGGAAAGTTGCGGCTTTCTTCTTGTCAATGAACTTCTTCTTCTTCCCCATTGTTAATGAATTTGATCGACTTGCAGGTGATCGGAGTGTCGCGCTCCGGTCAAAGATAATATTTATATACCCTAATTACCCTTAACAAATAGCTAGTGGTAGCAAGGGGTCGAACCACGAAGAGTATGTGGTTTGTGTACGGATTTGATTGAATTATGAATTGTTATCACTTTTATGAAGCTTGCTATATTGTTTTTGTATATTTTTGTTTGATTGGAAGATGTGAATTAGAACTACTAAAATGATTAATTAAATTAACTACTCAAGATTACTAAATGCAAGAATTGAAAATGATTGTTTGAACAATAATGAGAAAACAAGGTTCACACCCGTTTTCAACAATTGCAAGACTTAGGGTTACTATGTATTTTAATTAGCTTTACTTGAAATAGTTCATTAACGGGTCGCAATCACAAAGCTTAGGTGTCAATCGCTATCAACGTTGTAAACAACGGACCATGATACACTTCGTTACTTTGGACTAGCAAATCCTACCAAAAGACAAGGCATAAATACGTGCATTCATTTCACAAAGTCAAATTTGATCATTCACTCGACAGTTTGCAAATTCAATACCAACGTAGGACAATTGTCTAAGATTCAAATGCAATTCAAGTTGTCACAAAACAATTAACAAAACATAATAAACCCTAAACCTTACAAAAGTCTACACCGGGGTGAAACCTCCAAGAAATTAGCCAAGCATGATCGAAGAAACTTGATCACCGGATGTTGAAAGCGTGAATTGGATCATCGTGAAGCTTGAAGATGAATTGATGGATGAGGATTAGGGTTTTAGGTGAGTGATTATGGTGGATGGATGAATGGTGTGGTGAATTGATGGAAGGATGGAACTAGGGTTTGGAATCAAGAAGATGATGGTGCTTTCGTTCTTGATTCGGGATGTAGGATGGATGGTAGATGGATTAGAGATCAAGTGGTTGGTGATTTAGGCTCCAAGTTTTGTTTCTCAAACTCCAATTTTCGTGTAACTCCCGAGTTTAATGGCCAAGAACCAATCATAATCGAGCATAACCCCTAAATCCAAGATCTGCGCTTTTCTGGTTTTGACAGGCCGTCGCCGACGGCCCTCAACCCGTCGGCGACGGGCCTTGGTTTGCTCTCCTTCTTCCGACGGCCTAAATGTCTGGATACGGCCACAATGTGTCTACGGGGCTTTCTGGGATCCGTCCGGGACGGGTATACCCCCGTCGCCGACGGCCCCTAAAAATCCACTTTTCCATTTTGCGCTCCTTGCACTCCCGATTGATCCGTAACGCATCCCGGTGCTCCGGTTTTCGACCCGGTGACCCATAAAGCTCCCGAAAAGCTCCTTAAACTCCATCAAACCTGCAAAACACATTCTTGATTAAAAGTAGGCTATTTGAAACTAAAACTTGCGTAAAAACGTTAAGTTAAACAATAACAAGCACCGGTTTCTAACCACGTATCAGCAGGTGTGTTGTGTAACGACTGGAAATAGATTTTTCAGGGTTTTAGGGCAATATATTGGGCCGATGTGAAACTATGAAGAAGGGACAACAAAGAAACAAAGAAATCACAGATTTGAAAGGTTTGGTCGAACGGTTTTGGTTTTTGGTTTTTGGTTGGAGATTTGATATTCCAAAGTTTTTTTTTTTGGTCTTGCTGGTTTGAGATTGATGAACAGAGTATCCACGGATCAGAAACTCTGCTCTGATACCATGTTGTAAATGATAATCAGAGATAATCAAAAAAGGGACTTCATTTTATTGATTTATTTCTTTCATACAAAACATAAAACCAAGCCTTTATTTATAGGCTTTACAAGAACTTATAAAAAGGAAATACAATAAAGACGATTCACAATTATTGGTTGCCTGATTTACGGATGCCAAGAATAGGGAGGATTCTTGTTGACCCATAATTTGCTCTCCAAGATATCCTCCTTTCTAACATTGTCCATGTCCATAAAATTTTTACTCACGCACAGTTTTCTGACGGATCTTCACTGACGGTTGGTGCCTTTACAGCCGTTTTTTTATCACGTAAAGTCCTTTACTTAATAGTGAAAAATGCCTCAATTAACTACGCAGTTACCATCTAGGCCGTGAGACTTTTACAGGTGGTATTAGGTCTAGCTCTTAATCTAGAGGGAGGTAGTTATTGAAAGGTGTACATCAAAATATAGCTTGTATGCAATATACCATTACAAAAGACATAAATGTTGATGTAATGGTCAAGCACACACTAATATGTGTCACAACATACTACTTGGTTTATTTAATAACATCTTTAAGGTTTTATCAACCATGTTTGGTTGTGGACGGGTTGAATCTTAGTACTCGCTCACACACATGATAGAACGGCGTAACTTGGTGATTGGTCATCGATCATTTATGTACATGATGAAAATAGCATATTGTGAGCAGTATATATAATGTATTTATATTAGTCTAGAGATATATACTCATTTACACAATACACACAAAGACAGAAGACAAGGCATGTATATACAATGCATATCAAGTGGTGCATTTCTTCCCAATTACACAATTAAGGTATTCGCCAAGAGCCCAGATCGGAAATATGTTTCTGTAAGATGAGTAACTTATCATACAGTTCTTGTTAAACACCCCTATAATTTCCTGAAAAGCGAAATAAATTTTATTAAACAAGATTAATGATTCACTTGCATACACATGCATATAAAAATATATATATAATATACGTATTGAAGTTAATATATTACCTGCTGAGGAAAATCTCCATTTTCCATTTGGTGATCAATGAGTACTCTTGCAGCAACATCAAGAGGCCTTCGGTCTCTTTTTGCCTAATGATCACCATGAATTATAATCTAAGTATAAACTAGAAGAACAATAAATTAACCATGGATATTGTTTTAAATTATAAAAACATACATACCTGTTGGGCTGCAATCAGAGCTAGCAAAGCCCATGAAGTGTTTGTGATATGGGATTTGTTCCCGGCGATATTTATATATATCTTTTGCATGCAAGAAGTGTAGCTTTCTCCCCACCCCCCAGAAGGAAGCTGCTTTGAGAGTAAGAAAGCACATGCCTTTCTAATGCAATGGCTAGTTTCGTACGTCTTACCTGCTGCAACCAATCCCTTTATTCCAAACCATGTTCCGTAAGTGTAGCAAATACCCCATGATCCATACCTACATCGTGATCCCAAAGGTATGCAACCCATTAGGATTGACAAATAAACCACTAGGAAACATATTCAATCGATATCTCTATACGCGGTGTAACTTGTGGTTAAGTTGTCCATGGGTATAAGCATGTAGAAAAGGAAGATTTTTTTAATAGTGGCATCGAATTATATGAAGGTATAAGAAGTTTTGCACCTAACAAGAGGTGTGGATTTCAAAATGTGCACTTTTAAATGTGTGAAATGTCCACAAATGTGTGTAAATGTAACCAATATATATGCTGTAGTGATAGAAGAAGAGAAGAGTAACCATGATCCGTCGGGCAGTTGCATGTTCTCAATAAATGTTGTGGCTTTATTGATGCTCGCTTCGATTTCTTTCCTTCGGTGGCCTGGATATAGTTTCATGAACGATGTTAGGCCTTGCACCACAGCCGACGTACACTCCACATACCTATAAAAATAGCGTTTAGATAACGATATGTTGGAATATATTTCTAAAGGAACATAAGTCAACAAGTAAGGTGTTTGGAACGAATTTGTGTGGCGGGCAGCAACTTTTTGAATAAACATTATAGCAAGTACTTTGAATCATCAAGAGAGCAATAGATGATAGTGAGTTAGTGCTTGGAAGCTGGTGTGATAGAATCATAGAAGTAGAATTACTGTTAACTAGGACTCTAGGAGTTACTATTCTGTTTTACATTAGTTAACATGATCGAATACGTATATATACAAATTGACATAAAGCATAATAGGCATGCCACATACTGGTAATCAATCATGATGTCTCCGAAAGTTTCAGCCGGATTGATCATCTACAAAATACAGATATGCCCAGTCTTTAAAAGTCAATAATTTATACAAATTAGGATACCAAGATATATATACATTATCATGTACATACAAACCTCTAACCATGGGTAGGACCTCATAAGCTCATAGGAAGAATATCCTCCATTGTCATTCTGCAACCATGCATAATGTAATTTTTTTAGCTTATATTGATAAAACTGAAAGTAACTTGCTATTTTCAGTAAATTTCAAAGTAAATTATTTTTTTAAAGGCTCAAAGTACATTAATATTAATATATTATTTAGGGAAAATCATGGAAATAGGCATATTGACCGACATGTTTATCAAAATAGGCATTGACTTTTGAGATTTATAAAATGAGCAAACCAATAACAGAAGCGGAGCCCGGCACCTTTTTAACCCAGACTCCCACTTTCAACTTTCAAGCACCTTTTTGACCCACAAAAATGCACTTGGGTCCACATCTCACCCAAATAACCAATAAAAAAATTACAAGTGTAAATGGTGCATTAGTCGGTGAATCAAGGGCTATAAGGGGGGTGGTCCGTTATGGACTCCCCATAACGCGTTGAACCATCACTAACATCGCCGCCTCCACTTTTGTAACGAGTGATAGAAATAACTCGTTATATATATAACGCGTTGAATATTGAGGAATGAATGTGTATGACTTGTACATTGTGTATTAATACTTGTACATTGAAATCCCATCACTAGTGATGACCACCCCCACTACATTTCTATCACTAGTGATAGAATATTGGGTGATGACATGGCATGATTTGACTGGGTATTGGGAGTGATAGAAATCTATCACTAGTGACCACCCCCTTCCCCCTAAGGGGACCAACTTTTACACTTGTAAAATTTTGATTTGGAACCCCCCCCCCCCCTCTCTTTTCAGTGTAAATGGAGCATTAGCCGGCGAATCAAGGTCTAAAAGGGGCCGGCTTTTACACTTATATTTTTGATATGGTGGACCCCCCCCCCTCTTTTGTGCTGGACTATGAGCAAAAATAGTGCCGGCACTTTACACTTGTAAGTTTTACAAATTATACAAGTCATGCAATGAAGTAAAGTTGATCAAATTTGTGGACAAAGTAATTTGTTTTGATATTGGTCTTTATGTTACCTGAAGTGTTAGAAGCAAATGAACGGCATCGTATAGACATTCGGGTGCTATTGCCTCTCCAACTAGGTGATATGGCATTTGTGAAAGCATCAACACCGTCTAACATCAAACATTATCATCATTTCATTAATCATTGTCACCATGATGAAATAAAACATGTTATATATGGAAAGATGAAACTTCATACCTTCAAAGCTTCTGCAGTGCAATCAGATACAGGCCAACCATTATCTGGAGTAGAAAATGGCCACCCTCCGCGTGTTATGTGTCGGTACCATGACTGAATATTACCCGAACTATTTTCTCTGACCTTCACATAAACATGGATACAATGATCACCACTTATTAAAATTAAAATTTTAATGAAGTAAAATAGATATACTTGTGAATTCTTAATGAAGCTGTGTGCTTTCCGAAGCATTGAACCATATTCGTCTTCCAGATTGGTTGATGATATTGCTTGAACAGCAAAAACGGCATCCCACAATTGTGATCCATTGTATCCCTGATCTCATAATGAAGATATAGTTAAGGGTGCAAAAGTTTGGTTGCATTTTTATATGTAGAGAATGAGAAGACTAAAAACATAAAAATAACCTGCATCTTCATGCCATCTTCAGCTATCCAAAGATAATCTTTTACTCTAGACAGGTGCAGCTTATTTACTGTTGATTTTGGATCCTCCACCCAACAACATAACATGTTGAGCACCTGTTTAACCATATTATATTGTAATTTATACTCTAGCTTCAACCCAAAATATGTTGCATTGTATTGTATTATCTCTAAAGATATACTTTTTGAGTTATTAAATACACAAAATACATTTTGTTTTATCCTTTGAATTTTTTCATGGTATCAGAGACCGAGTTACAAATCATTATCCCTTTTTTTTTCTTTTAGAATATTACTTTTTTTCCTACAAATCAAGCATCGTCACGGAACAAATTCAAATACGATATTGACCTTGGATTTATGTCATGTGCGTACCTTGCTAACGGGTCCAATGCAAATATATTGGGTGTTCTCGTCCTCGTAATGGATATGTTGCATAGCAGTGTTCAATGCTTTCTTTCTAAGCTTCGACAATGGCCATCGCATCAATAGAGGTTCGGCAATCTTGTTTAAACCGCCCCATATAATGTCTTGTATTATAGAATGAGGGTAATACAAATCTTCCTGCAACCAACAAAAGAGTTAACTAGCTAGTTGATCATTTGTTATTTCACGACGACATCCACAAACCCGAACTATCTAACACCAAAAAAGACAATTTACCTTGGCACATTGGTTTCTTGACAAGTCCCAGTTAACTTGATGATAAAGAGTGTTATATAGCTCTCTTCTTAGCGATAAAACAATAGAACTTATTGGCCCGACAAACCGTTTACCATATAAATACGACATTGGCAAGTATATCATCCTTGTGTGACACCACATTCTTCCTGCATTATCAAATTGAATAAAACGTGTGTATTTTATCGCCATTTGTTATATAAAACTTGAAAGTCGAAGAAAACGGAAACAAATTAACAAACCTGGGTGTAAAGGTAGAAAGTATGGGAGAAGCCACATTTCTGGTGGCAAAGGATTGTTTCCGCTCCATTCATACACTCCTAATACCTATGGTCCATGTAAATACGGCTCAATGAGTCTCGAACGACACACACTTTGATCAAGAAGCTTAACATGTAAACATTATAGCAACTCATTTAGCAACAATGGAGTAGAGTCTTACTGAAAGCCAGAATTTGCCCCATGTGGGTATGTGTGTGACACTACCATGATCAAGAATCCATTTTCTTGCTTTGGTCATGGCTCCTTCACCACCATCCATTCTTTCTCCAAGCAACCTTAGGCTCACATAGTTCAAAGCTGTACAAAACATGGTGCTGTGACCTTCTATGTGTAAACCCCATCCACCATCATCATTCTACATGCAATCAGGAATCCATCAGTTTATTTTTATCATGTTGTCACCACATGTGTATATATACTTTATGTAGTATTTGGCTGGTTAATTCCAGTGCGTCTCCAAGACTGGTTATCTAAATTGCAAAACTTGTTGGATCTTCAAGACAATTGTGACAAACCCAGTGCACGAGGCTCTCTGACAATGGCGGAGCCACGTTATGGTGTACGGGTTCGCCCGACACATGTGACTTTCGCGTATTATATGTACCGTATAGTAGGAAACCTGCGAGCGATACCATTTTTTTACGAATGATACCATTGTTTTCTACGTATGAGACCGTTGTTTTTTAAGCTTTTTACATAATAAACAAATTTATAGTTTAAAAATAAGCCCAATTACTTAAATTTTTAATAGTGGACCTTAAATCATTAAATACCCATGTTTAGTTTTTTACTCTTAATCTAATATCCATTGCAGGCCCACGCCCAATTGGTTTAGACTATGGAGTATGGGGCTTGGGTTTGGGCGTGGGTTGGGGGAAAACGCCCAAGCCACCACCCCAGGTGGGCTTGGGTTGGGGCGTGGCCCTTGGGGCTTGGGTTTCAAGCCGGGCGTGGGGCGGGGGAAGCGAGCCGACATGGCGGGCTGTGAATGGCCAAACCAAAATAGCCGTTGGGCTAGCCGTTGGCCAACGGCTATGTTAAAAAAAATTATTTTTTCACTATAAAACTCACATTTTTCTTCCATTTTTTACCACATTCAACCACATCTTCTATAATCATCTTCAATTCTCCTTCTACAAAACGAAAAAATGCATCCTTATAATCGTGTTTATGACCTGAACAACCCGTATGCATTCCAAGAAAATAATCCTAGCCCACCACCCAATCGTCCAATGCCTCGTCCATTTTTCATACACTCTTCTATGCCCGTTGAAGCGAGTTATGCATCGTATATCGGGAATCGTGTGTTTACTAACTTCCCACACACCGACGATTCGATACCTACCCCGTTTACACAATCGCCCATCAACCTTTCACCAACCTCCATCGACCTTTCACAAACCGAAACCGTCCTCGAAACTCAACCACCCAACGATGCTCCTTCCGCATCGAAACCCATCAAAAGGAGAAGTCATAAGAAAAAAACCGAGGCGGATAAAGCACTTGAAACCGTCAAACGAAAACAACAAAAACGGGTCGTTGCTGAAGAAGTTGCATTGGCGAGGGCTTGGTGTCAACAATCTCAACATCCAAGTTTAGGTATTCTTAAACTTTGTTTTTATTAATGGTTATTTTTTATATAACTTTGTAATATATTAAATTTTGTTTTTATTAAAATAGAAAATTCTCAACATCGAACCGCCATGTGGGAAGCGGTTAGTAGAGTATTCCATGAAGAATTGGGAAGGGAGGCTTATCGTGAAAACGATAGCTTATCCTCGAAGTGGAGCGAGATTAGCTGGCAACTTACAAAATATAGTGGTTTTTTAAATAAAGGAAAGCAAAACCCAAAAAGTGGTGAAACCGAAGCCGACATTGTGACAAATGCATTGGTCACATTCAAATCAAATGTGGGGACCGACTTCCGTTTCATGCATTGTTGCGAGATTTATAAGTTCCATCCAAAGTGGGCGAATATCCCCATTGGTAGCGAAAGTAACTCATCTTCCAAAAGGTTAAGGGTCTCGTCCCAAGCCCAATCTGATGCACGAGATCAAGAATTTGAGGACCTTTTGGATGATTCGCCAAGCCCAAACCGGCCTGAGTATGGAAGAGATGTCGCAAAAAGGCGTGCTCAAAAATCAAGATCTGGTACGGCATCGCCTTCAGCTGGGAGTTCGGGATCGCGTAGGGGAATATACAGCGATCAGTTGGATGACATTTCATGCAAGTTGGATACATTCAACGTATTCCAACAACAAAGGGCAGAAATACGAAGGAGCAAAGAAGCTAGAGATGCCCAGAAACAAAGACGGGATGATTTGAAATTTGTATCCCAGCCCATTAATCACCTAGAGGGTGACGAGTTACAACTAGTCTTGGGTTTGAGAGAAGAGATAAAAAACAAATATAAACGTTAGGAATTTTTTTTTTTTTTGTAATTTTCTTTATTTAAAAATATTATAAAAATTAAATTTGTTGTTTTAAAAAATATTCAAGTAGCCCAGCGGGTTAGCCCAGCGAAGCCCACCAAACCCCCGCCCCACCAAGGGCGGACCTATAGCTTATTAAGGGGTGGCGTCCGCCACCCCTTGGTCGGGAAAAAATTGGAAAAATTAGTGTAAGTTTTGGAAAAATTTGACGTTTTTTCGATTTTGTTACGGCTTATTTATAAAACGTTACCCCTAGGTCGAAATCCTAGATCCGCCACTGCGCCCCACCATACCGTGTTGAATGTGGGTCAGCCCATGTCTGCCCCCCCCAAGCAACGTGTCAATTCATGCCCAACCCAAACCCAACCCCCGCCCCACCATACCCCACAGCCTTATTTCAATTGTTTAACCTAAACTTTTAACTTTACTTTTCCCAATGCATCTTTATCTTGCAATCCTGCAAGAGATGGTTTCCACAACTTGAACCCGTGACCTGCCCGGACCATATGGTAATGGTCTTATCGTTGCTTCAAGGTTCGCCCCTTATATTTTAAATAAAAACTTGCCAAAAGAAAATTCTCATATACCTAAAACATTTCAACATAAAAAAAAATAAAAATATATATTCTATTTTTTCGTGGTGCAGAATAATAGTACAATTCATGGTTGTTTACCTGATGATTATAAAGATAACGACGAATTTCCCTTGTGTGTTCTATGGACAAAACTGCTTCCTTTGCTCCCATAACATGCAACCCAACGATCTGCAGTAGAAATTGAGGAAACTTTGTTATAAGTACAACTACTTCTTTATTTGTATTATAAACATACTACTAGCAAGGTGGTAGAGACTGTGAAGATCGGGATGGCAATAGAACCCAAATCTCATGGGCAAACCCAAAACATTTGGCACACGTATGGAACTGTGTATGAAAAGTTTTACGAGTATAGGAGGGGTATGAGATCAGGTGATACCATGCCCAATTATCCGGAAACATATATACATCCGTTTACCCGAAGTCCCGAACCATATACCCGAAAAATAAACCTGAACTTTTTTTATTTTTTATTTTTACATATATTTTGTATCTATACTAATATAATAAAAGAAACATTTTAGGGACACTTGTCATCATATTAGGCCATGTCTTATGGATAATTATTATTTTAGTTTAATTTTTTCTAATTAATTATAGATAATCCTCCTACTAAATATTATTTAGTTTAATTATTACTTTTATATTTATCTATCTACTTCAAATTCAAACTTAGTTATCTAATTTGATATTAGAGTAAATTACGATTTTGGCCCATTTGGTTATATCACTTTTACCCTTTTAGTCCAAAAAAGAATTTTTTAACATCTGAGTCATCAACGTCTTTTTTCTAACACTTTTGGACCCCAACGTCTTTTTTTCTAACCCTTTTAGCCCCTAAAAGTAAATGGATGGGGTTAGTGTTAGGGGCCAAAAGGGTTAGAAAAAAAGACGTTGGGAGCTCAGATGTTAAAAGATTCATTTTTTGGCTAAAAGGGTAAAATTGATATAACCACAGGGGTCAAAATCATAATTTACTTTTGATATTAAATATATATTTGAACGTTTTGTTTAGTTTGGTATCAAATCGATTTTACGAAACTTAAAATAAAATTAACTAATATTATTTATCATTTCTAAATTTACAGGTTTTAAATAAAGAGTTAAATTTATTGAGACTTCGTTAACAAATTTTACTACAATATAATAATCTATTTATATCGATCTAAATATATATTTATACTATACTATATAATAAAACATTAATGTGTGACACCTATCATTCATTGTAAGCATTTATTTTATGATTTTCTCGCCTCACTTCCAAACTTATATTATATTAATTAAATAAATAAATGAATAATGAGCTAATATTAAATTTCATCCTACTCTAAATTTTGAATACCCTTCTTCTATTTTTCTAATAAAATATTATTATAAAATTTAAATTGTTAATTTCAGATATTTTTAAATAAAACAAATTATTTATCACGAAAACCAAACTTTGTATTAATATATGAAATATTTTTATTTTCATTACTAAAAAAATATTATATCAATTTTATTACATAAATTATAAATCAATTTGTCAGAATTGGTACCAACATTTTATCATTCAAATAGATGCTAATTTGCTTCTTGAATAATGTATCTTCTTCTCAAGAACCAATTCACAATCATCATATCCACCGCGTATCGAGTATTATCCATTATTATATTGAAAGATATGACTTTTTTATTACTGGTATATAAAATTAGATTCATTAAACCGGTGTAATACACGTGGTTTTTTAAAGATATACATTTTTTTATTATTTACTATACAAAATTACATTTATTCGACCTGTATAATACATGAAGTTTTTTAAGATATAACTTTTTATTATTTGATATATAAAATTAGATTTATTCAAATTCGTACAATACACGAGGTTTTTTTAAGGATATATATTTTTTATTATTTAGTATAGAAAATTACATTTATTTAACTCGTGTAATACACATATTTTTAAAGATGTAACTTTTTTATTATTTGGTATATAAAATTACATTTATTCAACCCGCGTAATAAAGGAGGTTTTTTAAAGATGTATTATTTTATTATTTGGTAAACAATATTACATTTATTCAACCCGTGTAATACACGTGTTTTTAAAGATATAACTTTTTTATTTGGTATATAAAATTATATTTATTCAACCCGTGCAATATGATTATTACAGATATAACTTTTTATTATTTAATATATAAAATTATATTTATTCAACCCGTGCAATAAAGGGGGGGTTTAAAGATATATTGTTTTATTATTTAGTATATAGAATTCATTTATTTGACCCGTGTAATACACGAGGTTATAACCTAGTTAACCCTATATTTTATTAACGGTTCATTTTAATAGTTTCATTTATGTGAAAATGTATTAACTTATCTTTTGAGACATATAACTATCATGACTTTACTATATTACAAATTATTTATCACGAAAACCAAACTTTGTATTAATATATGAAATATATTTATTTTCATTACTAAAAAAAATATTATATCAATTTTATTACATAAATTATAAATCAATTTGTCAGAATTGGTACCAACATTTTATCATTCAAATAGATGCTAATTTGCTTCTTGAATAACGTATCTTCTTCTCAAGAACCATATTCACAATCATCATATCCATCGCGTATCGAGTATTATCCATTAGTATATTGAAAAATATGACTTTTTTATTACTGGTATATAAAATTAGATTCATTAAACCTGTGTAATACACGTGGTTTTTTAAAGATATACATTTTTTTATTATTTACTATACAAAATTACATTTATTCGACCCGTATAATACATGAAGTTTTTTAAGATATAACTTTTTATTATTTGATATATAAAATTAGATTTATTCAAATTCGTACAATACACGAGGTTTTTTTAAGGATATATATTTTTTATTATTTAGTATAGAAAATTACATTTATTTAACTCGTGTAATATACATATTTTTAAAGATGTAACTTTTTTATTATTTGGTATATAAAATTACATTTATTCAACCCGTGTAATAAAGAAGGTTTTTTAAAGATGTATTATTTTATTATTTGGTAAATAATATTACATTTATTCAACCCGTTTAATACACGTGTTTTTAAAGATATAACTTTTTTATTTGGTATATAAAATTATATTCATTCAACCCGTACAATATGATTATTACAGATATAACTTTTTATTATTTAATATATAAAATTATATTTATTCAACCCGTGTAATAAAGGGGGGTTTTAAAGATATATTGTTTTATTATTTAGTATATAGAATTCATTTATTCGACCCGTGTAATACATGGGGTTATAACCTAGTTAACCCTATATTTTATTAACGGTTCATTTTAATAGTTTCATTTATGTGAAAATGTATTAACTTATCTTTTGAGATATATAACTATCATGACTTTAATATATTTTAAATATTTCAAACTTTTATAGTGATAATGATATATGTGTAAGTAATTAATTGTATCATTACTTATTGTAGTTGTTAAAAACATAAAATTATATAAGATTAGAATAGTAAGAAAAAAAACTATACTTAGAAATCCCAATGGGTATTTTTTTAATAAACTAACATGTATACCAGGTATCCGAAAGTATGTGTATGTCTGATGCCCGACAGATAATTACCCAACATATACCCAACGTGTATTAAGCCTGGTATGGAATTGGTATTACCAGTAAAACTAACAGGTATACCAGGTATCCGAAAGTATGTGTATGTCTGATGCCCGACAGATAATTACCCAACATATACCCAACGTGTATTAAGCCTGGTATAGAATTGGTATTACCGGTCTCATTGCCATCGCTACAAGAAATTATAAACATAGTTAAAACCACCGAGACTATGATTACACATATATCCAGTCGATCACTATTATGTTGTAAACTTTTAATTATATATATAACCAAACAATTGATAAAAAAAAAATTAGTTTTTTGAGCAATTATTTCTCTATTATAAATAACTAAACTATTGATTATTATTTTTTTAGTTTTTTGAGCAATTATTTCTCTAAGATCAATATAAGTTTTTAGACAAGTTCATATAGTAACTCTTATATATGTTTGAATCACTTATTATGCATTACACTTTTCAATTTATCGTATCTATCTTTTATTTAGTAAATTTAGGGTTTAAATATTATGAAATATTAGATAATTTCTAAAATTAGTTATGCCGTTAGTTAATTTTCAAGAGTAGTCGAATCGGTTCGGGTAGTAAACGCACGGTAGTGTTCACTAAATATTACTTAGACGTTAAAAGTCATACAAAGTTTTTTTTTGAATGTTTATGAACATTTTTTCCATAATCAGATTGATATATACAAAACAGCTATATAACTGATCTAGTTGAGTCTATCTAAACTGTCTCTCTGTAAACTAGCTTGTTACCAACTAAACCGGCAAACCAAGGCGAGTGGTAGCACCATATCTCAAGCTTTTTAATTAATACCTTTTGTTTTTCATGTTTTGTTAACATTGTAAACCTACACTTAAAAAGGTATAGTTACATATTGTGTTTTAAAATTGTATATATTTATAATATAATATAATTATTAAAAAAATGTTGATAGATGAACCTATATATAACATAATATATTATTATGTTGGTATTTGAATCAGTCACGTAATCTTAGATAATATTAAAAATGGTAGCATTATTAATTTATTGTTGCTTGCATAGTGTCACTTGACAAATATAGCATATTTTAGTATTATAACAATTGGATTATAACTTTTTTCTTACCAAGCCAGGAAGGAGAAACAAAGGACCACCATAATCAGCAGGCCAACTCCCATCCTCACCTTGAAGAGTTGAGAAGAACTTCAACGCTTTCTTCAACGTCTTCACCACGACTTCATCGTCTTCATCATCACCTTTTGCTTCCGCTACTTGTGATTTATTAGTTTTTATGTGGTTTTCGCTAGCAAACTACATTCAATATGTTAACCAAGAGCTCCAAATCCTAACAATCATGATAACTTTATCATCTATCAGTGAAAACATTACCTGAAAACGCATCAAAAGATCAGAACTATGCTTCACATTCGACTTGTTTCTAGTAAATTCTTGTCGCATGCTCTCAATTTGAGATCGTTCCTCAGGAGTCCCTGCATGTGGATCAAATTCCCAAAATTGTCTACCGATATGATCATTTACACTTGTGACACCTACATCATCTTCGCCTTTCGACAACTTAAGCTTCCACATTATCGAATTCTCTTTTCAGACTCACAGATCTACGATACACGAGAGATAGATAGCTAGATACATATGAGGAGTTGATAGAAGGGGTTGCCAAATTTTATACATGCAAGAGACAAGGATGGATGGGTATATGTAGTCCTTTATTTTAATATTATATACAATAGTTGTCATAAGTTATAAAAAAGGTTCGATTCCTAAAAGGGGATTTTTCCCAGATTTATTGGGTTTCCTTCTGAATTGGTGTATAAACATTATTGCCTAGTGGAGATGGATATGATCGGGTGGTTCTGCTGATGGCACGATGATACTCCAGTAGTCCGTCAGTGATCCAAATTTGCCGTTCAAAAAAAAAGATAAATATGCCTTGTCTCCACCCAAGATGCCATTAATTGCATACTATCAAGCAGTATTTTATCCAAAAAGAAAGCCAAAAGTATATATCGTTGTCATATATAATAACATTAATCCCTTCTAAATGATACCCAATGGGTGTTTTATGATTGTTTTTTTTTTTTTTTTTTTTTTTTGCCACATAACTGCTTGAATCTTTGTTTTACTGTTATATAAGGTCAAACAAATTACACCAAGATAGCCGGTAAGCGGGCAACAAGCTGCGCCGCTACCCCCTTTTGAATAGCGAAACCTAACCTAGTAAAAACGAAACCCCGATCTCTAGGAGACGAAATATTGCTGTGAACAACCCGTTGGACCCGTTCAAGAAAACGGATGGCTTTTGGAATAAATATATAGTATCCGGACGAAAGCACTAACCATCTCACTATTTTAATATTAAATAATGAGTTTGAGGATCGTTTTTCTTCTTCGACGTCACAACTTTATTATTTTATTTTTAACTAACTCGTAATTCAACATCTTTCATTGTGAGACTCGAACCCGGGTTCGTCTATCAGACGAGCCCATCATCCTATATTTAGATAATTTAAAAAAATAATGTTTGGTTTGTGTTTGTATATCTATGATTTGGATATTTTTGTAATTAAATAAAAATAACCGAAAAATAATATTTTGATTTCACATAATCCATTGCAATTTCTACGACGTAATTTATGGTTGCTAATATCGACACTAAAAAAATTACCAATGAATAACGTGCGACCTCAAAGGGGTATAGTTTGTATTTAAAGTATAACCAAATTAGTTTATTATCTGGACCGCAAAAGGAAGATTTAGAACAATTTTATACGTACTTGGAGAAAAAAAAATAATAAAAAAAACATGTTACACGATTCTTCCTATGCATTTGCTTCATACAAGAGTTTTTAAAACCTATATTAAGTGTTCAGTGACCTCAAAGACGCATCCCATGCACTTCCAAACGCATCCCATGTCATTCCAGACGCATCAGTGAAAGGATTTCCAAAGATGCATCCCGTGCACTTTCAGACGCATCTCGTGCATGATGTGTCGCTTCAAGAACACATGAGGTGACCAAATCTGAAAATGGTTTTAGCCATTGCTCTTTTTTATAATTTTCCCTATTATATAATTGCAAGCATGAATACGGGGACCATAAGGTAGCGTTCGTTTCATGGAATGGAATGGAATGGAATTAGGAAGTTTTTCTTTGTAAAATTGATCTTGGTTGGGGGAGGGAGGAATTTGAAATCCTATGAATTTCTTTAATCAATGAAATTTGTGACTATTTCAACATTCCATTCCATTCCTTCATTAAAGTGAAGGATTTCTAAGGAATGTTGAAATAGTCTCAAATTTCATTGATTAAAGAAATTCATGGGATTTCAAATTCCTCTCTCCCCCAACCAAGATCAATTTTACAAAGAAAAACTTCCTAATTCCATTCCATTCCATTCCATGAAACGAACGCTGCCTAAGAGTTGTACCAAGCGGAGTGACCAATACGACTGAAGTATCATCTGGACCAACCCTTGTACTATATGCTCTTAAAAAAGCGGTATAACAGTGACTGATAATTATGGCTGATAGATTTTAGTACAAAATAAATCTTTTATAAATATTTAGACATACTTGAAAATTATGTTTAGGTTTAATTAGTAGTTAGTACGTTAATGTATGATGACACTCATTACCCACCTTAACGCAACAATGTCATATCTAAACATTTAAGGGGTCGGTGAGTGCTTGACTTATGAACGTTACACTAACGATATTTATTCGGTATCCATCGCCAATGAAAAAGTATATATAATATGTTGGTGATTAGCGACGGATCATTAAATGTTTGTCGATAAAAATGAACCAAGTTGGGCTTAACTTTCATTAGCCAAACCGAACCAAGCCAAATTCCAGCTCAAACTTGGTTCGTTTATTAACCAAGCTAAGCCAGTTCATTTATAACTGGTTCGATTTTGAGCAAGCTATTTCCAAGTTTTTTTTCCAAGCAAACTTCGAGCTATTTGAATAGCCTTATGCCCTTACATGTAACTAAAATGAATCTCGCAATAAAGTGAGACCGAAATTGGGGAACTTGTTAAAATATCCTAATCCTTTTATCCCTTTATTCTTATTTCCAATTCAATACTCCTAATATATGTTTTCCTTTTTTGGCCTCTTTTACCGTTGTGCGAGATTGGACTGTTCGAGGTTGGGTTGTTCAGTTGGGCTCTCTTCAGTGGGCTTTTTCTAGGGTTCTCCTGCCTTTTTAATCCACGGCTTTCTCCTTGGTCTGGCATCACAAAATACCAAAGTGCAAATTGATGCCCTCTAGAACATTCCAAAAGACTTTCGTCTCTTTCCTTGTTCGAGTTCATCCATTTGTTGCTGATCAAGATCATTTGGTGCAGAACCTTCGGTTGAAGACCTGCTCCTGTTGATTGTTACTCTTCAGTTGAAGACCTGCTGTTATTACTTGTTTGTAATCGGTGATTCCTTTCACCGTATTTTGATTTAGTTTGATTAAGTTGCTGTACGTTCAGTTTGATTATAAGATTTACTTCTTTTCACATGGTATCAGAGCCACAATCGGCTCTCTGATACTCGTTCTCTCCGCTGCTGCTGGTGGTTTTTGTTCGATCAGATCCTTTCGGATCTAGGGCTGTGTTCAAGGCATAAGGAATCTTGGCGGTACCTTGTGAATCCGCCGATTCCCGTTCATCTTCTTGAAGGTTATCTCCGATTGAACGTTGGAACCCTAAATCAAGGGTTTGGGGACAGTTGTTGCTGACTCTTGGATCGCTATTTTTTGGTTGTGACTGGCTAAAGGACTGAAACTGCAACACCTCGAAAATTTACGTCCTATAATGTATTGACACGTGTCATAAGCTTGAACGTGTTAATGAATACTATAGAGGGACTAAAGTTGACAACATAGAAAGTATGTGAATTCAAGGGTTCAAAATGTCAACAAGGGATAAATATACTTTACAGTAACCCTACATGATGCTCGTACCTTCAAGCGAATGAATCATGGATCATACGGAACTAAATGTGGAAGAAAGTGAGGAATTACAAACTACAGGGGTTAAATGTGTCAACATGTTTAAGTTATACCTCTGAGTGACCCTTTAGCAAACCCGAGGCTTTGTAACGGTAAATTATGCTCACTAGAATGCACGATATAAATTTCATAAAGTTTCGTTATAAAATGAAAAAGTTATGATCAAATTCGTACATGAGGGGTTGAAAGCGTCAACATTGAAAGTTATGACTTTTCGAGTAGTAACAAAGTAACCGAGGACTTAACAAAGTGGGTAAAAGTCTCGAGGCCCTTATACGTAAATAAGAAGGGCTCATAACGCAAAGTTACCCCTCCGAAAAGCCAAGAGCCAACTGCAATAATGTAAAAGATTTGAAAAATCTAACAGCAGGTCTCAGGCGGGCCGCGTAAAGATTAGAAGGACCTTTACGCGGGCCGCGTCTGTGACTGAAAGCTTTGAAATCTGACAACAAGGCTCAGGCGGGCCGCGTAAAGATTATAAGAACCTTTACGCGGGCCGCGTGAGACGCCCAGATGCAGAAAACACGTACAGCAGCAATGTTCAGCCTGTTAACCGACTTAGATTGAATTATTCTCAGCATGGGCGACCCCTAAACTGTTCCTAGGCCTTAGGGGCACTTGTAAATGATCTGGGAACAGTAGTAGACTTAGTTGTCATGATCTTATGCACCAAAGATCACTATATAAGGCCAATGAGTTGCAACCTTTAGTTCACACCTCATTTCTGCATTGTGGAGCTTTTCTAGAGCACAAGTGCCTTCCCTAAGCCTTCCTAATCGTGCATTAGACTTCTGTAAGTATGCTTAACCTTTCTTAGTTAAGTTTTCGCTTAGTTTTAGCTTAAAAGTCAAACCGTTGTAATTAACGGTTGACTTAACAATTAATCATTAATGGTCCAGTGATTAGTCGAATCAAAGGTAGTTATATGTTGGTAATTAGGTGGGCATTAAACCATCAAAAGGGCACCCCCTGATTCCCACTCTAACTAGTTCAAATGTCGGGTCAAAGTTGATTAGAAAAAGTCAACAGAATGCTAATTTTCGATTTAACGCATAATTAAGAATGTAGAAGGCATGTAACATATTTTATCACTCATATAACTTGATAATAAGTATAAGAACTGGTCTAAGCTTGTATGATCAGACCATTTACTGTTTTGACCCGGTTCGGAACCGAAAGTCGCAAAACTTTGACTTTTGCTTTGACTTCAGTTCTGACCCGTTTTAGTATGACTTGGATATGCCTTCGGACTTCCTTAGGACCAGGTTACATGATGGTATGACCCTCTGTGACTGGTTCGTTGTTTGTCCGAGTCATTTGCACATTTCCGTTATATGCTTAAAAGTTGACCATAATGCCCTTTTGACCTTAAAACGAGAATTTTGGATATGTGAAAGGACAATAACCTTAGTTACTGATTTCTAAACATGTCCCTAAAATTTCATGTCAATTCGATGTCTAGAATAGGTGTTATGCTAAATAGCGCAATTAAGAAAACTTTTGTTAATTAAGCGGCGCACTTAGCATAAAGCCTATCTAAACCCAAATTTCGACACCAAACCTTTTACACACTGATGTAATATAATATTTTGAGATTTTTAAAGATTTTTAATTATTTTTAACCTGCTCATAACCTAAGGTTATGACCTTGATTCGGTAAATACCGAATATACCCTTTTCAGACATAAAATGAGTTCTACTTAGTATTTTGACACCAATCCAATTGCTACTGATTTCATATAATAAAAGAAGTATTTTGAACTATATAACCTGATCCGAAAACTCAGATTTCCTGTATAACCCGGAAATCGCTTAAAACGACTTTATACGCGTATTAAACGCATAGTTTGGGTTTAAAACCATTTTTGTCATAAAGACTTATTACCTACTGATGAAACTTGTTAAAATAAGTGGCTTTACTGATTACTTCAGACCCGAACATCAGAAGAATAAATAATCTCTTTTATAATCTTTAAAATGACCAAAATACCCCTACGGGGCGTATTATGGGATTAAACTCGTTATGGGCATAATGGAAGGTATCCTCCTGATATCACAACATATTTAGAGCATATTGACTTAGGAAACCTGCATAAGACTCTTACGGTTACCCGTTACGCCATTTACGCGTTCGGTTCGGTTCATGTAACTAGTTTACATAAATTAGCCGAAACGGGTCAAACCTTGTCGTTTTTATCTCAAAATCCAGAATGTGGTTGGATTAGCCTTTGGGAGGTTAATGACCATGTCCCGGATATCCTTGGCATCATCTTACGAGATGGCCACGACTTGAGCACGGGGTGTAGGCGTACACCCGTCAGTGCATAAATGAATAAATATATAATGTGGTGTGTCTATTGATTTTTAACCCAGACTACGGAACGGGCTACTGAACGCATAAGAAACATGTAATTTGTTTACAAGTATTATATTAAAGTAATTATCCCAAGTTATAAAGAGTTTGTGCCTCGTGCATTCAAATCAATTTTATTAAACCTTTTTCAAAAGTGTCGGTTGAATGTATTTACCAGTGTAAACTGACGTATTTTTCCAAAAAGGTTAAGTGCAGGTACTATGCGAACTAGGCTGGCTTTCTCCTAGCATCCACAATAAGTCTCGCAAGCTTGGATGTCAACTGTTGAACAATATTTCTTATTTATT
The DNA here is from genome assembly GCF_002127325.2 of Helianthus annuus. NCBI lineage: Eukaryota > Viridiplantae > Streptophyta > Magnoliopsida > Asterales > Asteraceae > Helianthus > Helianthus annuus. Next base: position 160,420,220 of record NC_035442.2, read on the forward strand.
TTTGATCCCCCTGTGGATTGTTTTCAACTGTTTGTGATACATGATATTACAATGATATTCGGTTGAAATATATCTATCTTTTGCTTCCCATGTGCATTTAAATATTGTGTTGTTTGACTGAAATGTTACCAACTACGTCACGATAATCCCCCACCGGGCCCACCGGTGAAACGTGTGAATACCGGGGTGTGACAGGTTGGTATCAGAGCCAACGTTGAGTGAATTAAACACTAGCCTTCTGTGTTTAATCTCAATGACACAATTGCACATAATCGAGTCTAGACAAGAACTTAGGACGATCTCGAATTGTTGCTTTAGTTTGTCCTTTATTGTTTGTTATTTATTTCAATTGTTTAATCAGGAAATATGCCACCGAGAATCAGAAGAGGAGGAAGAGGCAAAGGGCCAATCACTACCCACAACGATCACGAGGCCGGGCCTTCTCACCTGCGAGCTCCTTCCAGTACAATGAGTGCCGATCCCCAGAGGAACAGGAGGAACCTTTTTGAGCCCGCTAGGCGGTCTATCTCTCACAGTTCAACACCTTCTTACCGTCACTCTTTTGGGCCGCACTCGGAAAACGAGCCCGATAACCCTCAGCCTTCATTCATACCTCTCCAGCGTTCCGTTCCGTTTCGCACCGCTCCTTTGGTGACCCTACTCCTGTCTTTCAGGGCCGGTTCAACCCGGCAAACTTTGTCCAAGAACCAGTGGGTTTTAACCCTCTAGGACCAGAGGACCATTTCTCGGAAAACAATGCAATGGACATGGACGAGGACACGGATCCCGTCGAACCTGCAAGAGGTACCCCAAACCACCCTATCGAGATCTCTGATGGATCATCCTTCCATGGAATGCCCTATCAGGGTATAGACAGTTACCAAGCAAGGTTCAACCAGTATGAGTGGTACTTTACACCCTCTCACCATTTATCGCCTCATGAGCAGCAACAACAGCAGCAGCAGGATCCCTCCGAGGATTCGCATTTCATGGCAGTCACGCCACCGCCTCCACCGCCACCAGTTCATCAAGCACCCCCGGATCCACCAAGGCGTAGGAGAACAGGCGCGCGGATGTCCACTCACGGAGGGGATTTTCATTTTAGCACTCCCCGTCACTCAAGTGGAAGTCACTATCCGCCACTGCCTGAAGACCCACAAATGGGTGGACCTTTCCTAACCCACCTGCAGAGGTGAATTCTGCACCAGTTGCACCACCTCCGCCACCATTTGGTTACGATAACCCGATACCTACATACGCCGGTTCCACAGCATACAACCCGTTTGAGCTGCCAGCTCACACTCATTACAACTACATCGATACCGACCCATACCTAGAAGCGGCGGCAAACTACAACGCCCTTCATCCCAAAGGACCTTATGGAACTCCTTGGGGAATGGGATACTCAACTCATGGTTATCCAGTACCTGCTAGACCTCCGGCTCAGCACCTATCGCAGCAGCCACGTTTTTCTCCACCGGAACAGGAAGAAATCCTCCACCGACTAAACAGGGTGGAGCGAGATTTTGAACAAGAGCGTAAGAACAACCGTGGATTCCTCAAGGGTCTGGCAAACCTGTTAAAAGGAAAGAAGAAGCGAGATCATTAGTCTCTATATGTACCATTCTATTTCTAATTTCAATCAAATCCCTGCGTGGACATTTATTTGACTATTCAGTCCCTGCGTGGACTTGTCTTTTAGTCCCTGCATGGACTTGTTTTTCAGTCCCTGCGTGGACTTGCCTTTCAGTCCCTGCGAGGACACCTATCTTAGTAATTAGTCCCTGCGTGGACATTTATTTGAGTAATTGGTCCCTGCGTGGACTTGTTTTCTGTTTAACCTCTGCGTAGGTATTTCGTCTATTTAAAAGTCCCGTTTAGGGCAATGTGAAATCCTTTTAATATGTAATGGAATGTTAAGTTTATAAATTTCATTTTTGTCATAATATGCATAAATATATGAAATAGATAAATCAAAAATCATTCTTTTTTTAAAATAATCTGCCTACCATATATTAATTAAGGATCTTAACGGTATAACCTAGCCTTCGTGTCATTATAAGACCTGGCCAAGATGGTAAGACCTGGCTAAAAGATTCAAATTCCTGTTAACCTCTGTAAACATGTTAACACTCCTGGCAGACGTGATTCGTTAAAAATCACACATGCCATTTTGTATAAGAATCCTTCAAGGGATTCCTAACCCTAACTTAATGATCTATAAATCATGGGTTAAATCATCAATTAAGATGATCACACATCAAGCATCCATTAGTGATGTAGCGCCTACGGGCCACACTAATTGTCATATAAGACAAAAGACAGTAGTAGTCTATGACTCCCTGTCAGAAAAGCTAAGGAACTATGTTCAAACCTTCATGCCTTGATTCTCTAAAGTCATGGATTATAATTTAAAATGTCCCTGTGACTAGGCTTCTGTGCCACTAATAATATTGTTTATAATTAGGATAGATTATATTAAAATCCTAAGTAAATGTGAGTAACAAATTAAGCAAATATGGTCTATGTTTACCATGGTTAATGAATTGCCAAAAAGGGCAATCCCATAATAAACTCCCAAAATAAATTTTGTCATTATCTTATGTAGCAATTCAAGATACAATGGCTGACTCGGATGAAATAAATAGTCACCCAAAGGAGAATCAGAATGACGTCCGGATTAATATAGCGGGTACGGAACTCCAAGCCTTAATTGACAATGCTGTTACAAAAGCCTTGGATAGGCAGTATAGTGAGTCGAGCGGGACTCGGAGTAGGACCCGATCCGCACCGCATTCTAAGCCTAAGACTCATTCTGAGGCTCATAGTAAGCCTCTCTCCAAGAAAGAAGAACCAAAGAAAGATGATGACGATCGTCACTCTTCAAACCATCATAGTGTCCCGTCTCAAAGAGTCGTGCTGAATCAAGGACCCCGTGATAAGGGTTGCTCCTACAAATACTTTGTTTCATGCAAACCCCGAGATTTTACGGGGGAGAAAGGAGCAATAGACTGCATAACATGGTTGGATGAGATGGACACAGTGGTTGATATCAGCGGGTGCGCTGAAAAGTATGTAGTAAAGTTTGTGTCTCAATCGTTCAAAGGTGAGGCCTTAGCCTGGTGGAGATCGTTGATTCAAGCTGCTGGAAAGATTCCACTGTACGGTATGTCATGGGAACAATTTGTTGCCCTCATCCGAGAGAACTACTGCCCTCAGCATGAGGTGGAAAAGATTGAGTCGGATTTTCTGTCGTTAGTGATGAAGAATCTGGATTGCCAAGCTTACCTTACGAGCTTTAATACAATGTCAAGGCTGGTTCCTTATCTGGTGACCCCGGAACCCAAAAGAATAGCTCGTTTCATTGGGGGCTTAGCTCCGGAGATCAAGGCAAGTGTAAAAGCCTCTCGGCCAGCTACATTCAGGTCAGTAGCTGATATATCGTTATCCCTCACACTGGACGCGGTTAGGCAGAGATCGCTGAGGAACAAGGATGCCGAGAAAAGGAAGCATGATGATGATGACAACTCGCGTCGATCAAATAAGAAACACCGTGGAAACAATGACCACAGGAAGGGATCTGGTTCAAGGAAAGATGGGTATCAGTCTGGAGATAAGCCCAAATGTAAGATTTGTCAGAAATATCACTTTGGGAAGTGCAGACTTGACTCAAGATCCCAATCTCAGACAAGACCTTGTGGGATTTGCAAATCCACGGAACATAAAACCCTAGAGTGCAAGAAGCTGAAAGATACAATATGCTACAGTTGCAACGAAAAGGGGCACATCAAGACAAATTGCCCAAAGAATGCCAAAAAGGCTGATGAAGGGAAGAAGACCAATGCTAGAGTCTTCAGAATGGATGCAAAGGAAGCTGTGCAGGACGACAATGTGATCACAGGTACCTTCCTTATAAATGATGTCTATGCAAGAGTACTATTTGATTCAGGAGCTGATAAATCTTTCGTAGACAATAAGTTTTGCAAATTGCTGAATTTACCTGTTAAAACCTTAAATGTAAAGTATGAGGTGGAATTAGCAGATGGCACCTTAGAAACCGCCTCAACCATATTAGATGGATGTTTCATATCCATTAAGAACCACTATTTTTCGTTGTCCCTACTTCCTTTGAAGTTAGCCGGTTTCGAAATAGTTTTGGGTATGGACTGGTTATCTCAAAACCAGGCCCAGATTATCTGTAATAAGAAGCAAGTGGTGATCAAGACTCGGTCTGGTGAGTCACTTACCATTCAGGGAGATACTCAGTATGGACTGCCTGAGCAAGTGACTATGCTCAAGGCTTCTAGATGTTTGAAGAAGGGTTGCGTCATTTATATGGCACAAGTAACTATCGATGAGCCGAAACCCAAGATTGAAGATATCCCTGTCATTTCTGAATACCCTGAACTTTTTCCTGAAGAAGTACCTGGATTACCCCCAGATAGGCAAGTGGAGTTCAGGATTGACATTATTCCTGGAGCAGCACCTGTTGCTAGAGCACCCTACAGATTGGCACCAACAGAGATGAAGGAACTGAGAACCCAACTGGATGAATTGCTAGCCAAAGGTTTCATTAGACCTAGTTCGTCTCCTTGGAGAGCACCAATCTTATTTGTCAAGAAGAAGGATTGATCGATCCGTCTGTGCATCGACTACCGTGAGCTTAACAAGGTCACTATCAAGAATAGGTATCCATTACCCAGGATCAACGATCTGTTTGATCAACTTCAAGGGGCAAGCTACTTCTCTAAGATTGATCTGAGGTCAGGTTATCACCAACTGAAGGTTAGAGATGAAGATGTACACAAGACTGCATTTAGGACTCGTTATGGTCACTACGAATTCTTAGTGATGCCTTTCGGGCTCACTAATGCACCAGCAGCATTCATGGATCTCATGAACCGTATCTGCAAACCATACCTGGACAAATTTGTTATCGTCTTCATAGACGACATTCTGATTTATTCAAAGAATCAAGCTGATCATGAGAAGCATCTTCGATGTATTCTTTCACTACTTCAACAGGAAAAGCTTTACGCCAAATTTTCGAAGTGTGAATTCTGGCTTCGAGAAGTCCAATTCCTTGGACATATGGTTAGTGAGCGTGGTATTCAAGTGGATCCCGCTAAGGTGGAAGCTGTCATGAATTGGCAAGAACCGAAGACGCCCACAGAAATTCGCAGCTTCTTGGGATTGGCAGGATATTACAGGCGCTTTATTGAAAATTTTTCAAGGATTGCTGCACCCCTAACTTCTCTGACTAGAAAGAATATTAAGTTTAACTGGGGCTCTAAGCAGCAAGAAGCTTTTGATATCCTTAAGCAGAAGCTAAGCAATGCACCCGTGTTGACATTGCCTGATGGAATAGAAGAGTTTGTAGTATACTGTGATGCATCACACACCGGGATGGGATGTGTGCTTATGCAGAAAGGTAAGCTTATTGCCTATGCTTCACGTCAGTTAAAGGTGCATGAAAAGAATTACACCACCCATGACTTGGAGTTGGGTGCCGTTGTATTCGCACTGAAGCTATGGAGGCACTATTTATATAGCATCAAATGTGTGATCTATTCTGATCACAAGAGCCTCCAGCATCTGTTCAACCAAAAGGATTTGAACATGAGGCAGCGACGATGGATGGAAACTTTGAATGATTATGATTGCGAGATAAGATACCATCCTGGCAAGGCGAATGTAGTCGCTAATGCCTTGAGCCAGAAGGAAAGGGTGAAGCCTATAAGAATCAATGCCAAGAGCATTGAGATAAAGAATAGTTTAAATGAAAGGTTGTTAGCTGCGTAGAAGGAAGCTGTGCTGGAAGCTAACTATCCTAATGAAAAGCTAGGAGTAACTGAAGAACAGTTATCCTGTGGCAAGGACGGAATTTTAAGGTTAAATGAACGAATATGGGTTCCAGTTTATGGAGGACTTCGAGATGTTATCCTCCAGGAAGCCCACAGTTCCAAATACTCCATTCATCCTGGAGCTGACAAGATGTACCAGGATTTGAAGGCAAACTTTTGGTGGATAGGCTTGAAGAAGTCTATAGCTACCTATGTAGCTAAATGTTTGACATGTGCGCAGGTCAAAGCTGAACATCAGAAGCCGTCAGGTTTGCTACAACAGCCTGAACTTCCCACATGGAAGTGGGAATTGGTGACGATGGATTTCATCACCAAGTTGCCAAAGACAAGGAAAGGAAATGATACGATATGGGTGATCGTAGACAGACTGACTAAATCAGCACATTTCCTGCCCATTAAGGAGACTTATAGCTCCGACATGCTAGCCCAATTATACGTAGATAAGATTGTGTCTCTACATGGCATGTCTGTGTTTATTATCTCTGACAGAGATACTAGATACACGTCACATTTTTGGAAAAGTTTCCAACAATCTTTGGGCACGCGCTTAAATTTCAGTACGGCTTACCATCCTCAGACGGACGGGCAGAGTGAGCGTACAATCCAAACTTTGGAAGACATGCTTCGTGCATGCGTGATTGACTTAGGTGGTAGTTGGGATAACCACCTACCATTAATCGAGTTCTCATATAACAATAGCTACCATACGAGCATTAAAGCTGCTCCTTTCGAAGCCTTGTATGGTAGAAAGTGCAGAACGCCCGTTTGTTGGGCGGAAGTTAGAGATGTCCAATTGACAGGACCTGAAATAATCTTTGAAATGACGGACAAAATTGTCCAGATTCGTGACCGTCTGAAAGCTGCCCGAGATAGGCAGAAAAGCTACGCAGATTTGAAGCGTAAACCTTTTAACTTTGAGGTAGGTGACAAAGTATTGCTTAAAGTATCACCCTGGAAGGGAGTGATGCGATTTGGTAAGAAAGGCAAGTTAAGCCTGAGATACATTGGACCATTCGAGATCATCGAACGTGTCGGATCGGTTGCCTATAAGTTAAACTTACCGGAAGAGCTCAGTGGTATTCACAATGTTTTCCACATCTGCAACCTGAAGAAGTGTTTCGCTGATGAATCACTAGTCATACCACATACAGATGTACACATAGATGAGAGCTTGAAGTTTGTTGAAAAACCTGTGTCGATCGAGGATCGACAGGTTAAGAAGCTTCGAAGGAAGTATATACCTATTGTAAAGGTTAAATGGGATGCCCGTAGAGGTCCCGAGTATACGTGGGAGGTAGAATCCACAATGAAAGAAAAGTACCCTCATTTGTTTCAGTAAATCTCGAGGTCGAGATTTCTTTTAAGGGGGTGAGGATGTAACACCTCGAAAATTTACGTCCTATAATGTATTGACAGGTGTCATAAGCTTAAACGTGTTAATGAATACTATAGAGGGACTAAAGTTGACAACATAGAAAGTATGTGAATTCAAGGGTTCAAAATGTCAACAAGGGATAAATATACTTTACAGTAACCCTACATGATGCTCGTACCTTCAAACGAATGAATCATGGATCATACGGAACTAAATGTGGAAGAAAGTGAGGAATTACAAACTACAGGGGTTAAATGTGTCAACATGTTTAAGTTATACCTCTGAGTGACTCTTTAGCAAACCCGAGGCTTTGTAACGGTAAATTATGCTCACTATAATGCACGATATAAATTTCATAAAGTTTCGCTATAAAATGAAAAAGTTATGATCGAATTCGTACATGAGGGATTGAAAGCGTCAACATTGAAAGTTATGACTTTTCGAGTAGTAACAAAGTAACTGAGGACTTAACAAAGTGGGTAAAAGTATCGAGGCCCTTATACGTAAATAAGAAGGGCTCATAATGCAAAGTTACCCCTCCGAAAAGCCAAGAGCCAACTGTAATAATGTAAAAGATTTGAAAAAATCTTACAGTAGGTCTCAGGCGGGCCGCGTAAAGATTAGAAGGACCTTTACGCGGGCCGCGTCTGTGACTGAAAGCTTTGAAATCTGACAACAAGGCTCAGGCGGGCCGCGTAAAGATTATAAGAACCTTTACGCGGGCCGCGTGAGACGCCCAGATGCAGAAAACACGTACAGCAGCAATGTTCAGCCTGTTAACCGACTTAGATTGAATTATTCTCAGCATGGGCGACCCCTAAACTGTTCCTAGGCCTTAGGGGCACTTGTAAATGATCTGGGAACAGTAGTAGACTTAGTTGTCATGATCTTATGCACCAAAGATCACTATATAAGGCCAATGAGTTGCAACCTTTAGTTCACACCTCATTTCTGCATTGTGGAGCTTTTCTAGAGCACAAGTGCCTTCCCTAAGCCTTCCTAATCGTGCATTAGACTTCTGTAAGTATGCTTAACCTTTCTTAGTTAAGTTTTCGCTTAGTTTTAGCTTAAAAGTCAAACCGTTGTAATTAACGGTTGACTTAACAATTAATCATTAATGGTCCAGTGATTAGTGGAATCAAAGGTAGTTATATGTTGGTAATTAGGTGGGAATTAAACCCTCAAAAGGGCACCCCCTGATTCCCACTCTAACTAGTTCAAATGCCGGGTCAAAGTTGATTAGAAAAAGTCAACAGAATGCTAATTTTCGATTTAACGCATAATTAACAATGTAGAAGGCATGTAACATATTTATCACTCATATAACTTGATAATAAGTATAAGAACTGGTCTAAGCTTGTATGATCCGACCATTTACTGTTTTGACCCGGTTCGGAACCAAAAGTCGCAAAACTGTGACTTTTGCTTTGACTTCAGTTCTGACCCGTTTTAGTATGACTTGGATATGCCTTAGGACTTCCTTAGGACCAGGTTACATGATGGTATGACCCTCTGTGACTGGTTCGTTGTTTGTCCGAGTCATTTGCACATTTCCGTTATATGCTTAAAAGTTGACCATAATGCCCTTTTGACCTTAAAACGAGAATTTTGGATATGTGAAAGGACAATAACCTTAGTTACTGATTTCTAAACATGTCCCTAAAATGTCATATCAATTCGAGGTCTAGAATAGGAGTTATGCTAAATAGCGCAATTAAGAAAACTTTTGTTAATTAAGCGGCGCACTTAGCATAAAGCCTATCTAAACCCAAATTTCGACACCAAACCTTTTACACACTGATGTAATATAATATTTTGAGATTTTTAAAGATTTTTAATTATTTTTAACCTGCTCATAACCTAAGGTTATGACCTTGATTCGGTAAATACCAAATATACCCTTTTTCGGACATAAAATGAGTTCTACTTAGTATTTTGACGCCAATCCAATTGCTACTGATTTCATATAATAAAAGAAGTATTTTGAACTATATAACCTGATCCAAAAACTCAGATTTCCTGTATAACCCGGAAATCGCTTAAAACGACTTTATACGCGTATTAAACGCATAGTTTGGGTTTAAAACCATTTTTGTCATAAAGACTTATTACCTACTGATGAAACTTGTTAAAATAAGTGGTTTCACTGATTACTTCAGACCCGAACATCAGAAGAATAAATAATCTCTTTTATAATCTTTAAAATGACCAAAATACCCCTACGGGGCGTATTATGGGATTAAACTCGTTATGGGCATAATGGAAGGTATGCTCCTGATATCACAACATATTTAGAGCATATTGACTTAGGAAACCTGTATAAGACTCTTACGGTTACCCGTTACGCCATTTACGCGTTCGGTTCGGTTCATGTAACTAGTTTACATAAATTAGCCGAAACGGGTCAAACCTTGTCGTTTTTATCTCAAAATCCAGAATGTGGTTGGATTGCCCATATTATACAAGTCTTCAAACTTGTCAGGTCTAAATCACATTCTATTCCGGTCTTCGCTTAATCACGCGTTCGAAACGTATCCTTCTTTAAAACTAACCGGTCTAAGTTTAGGCTTAATTAAAGACCCGTTAGGATTCTAATAGGTTATTATAAACCTCCGTTCCAGAATAGGAGACCCGGTAAAAGCTACCCGCACTTGCTATTTGTGATTGATACTTGCAAAGGTAAATACTTTAACTTAATTTCCCTTATACGGGCTTGGGGTACGGTATATAAAATACCGCTTGGTCCAGCATTGAATCTTTAATCGAATAGTGGTTAAATCATTGATATGCTCTGTTTTGAAATGTTTTGTTTGCTTAAAGCCTTTGGGAGGTTAATAACCATGTCCCGGATATCCTTGGCATCATCTTACGAGATGGCCACGACTTGAGCACGGGGTGTAGGCGTACACCCGTCAGTGTATAAATGAATAAATATATAATGCGGTGTGTCTATTGATCTTTAACCCGGACTACGGAACGGGCTACTGAACGCATAAGAAACATGTAATTCGTTTACAAATATTATATTAAAGTAATTATTCCAAGTTATAAAGAGTTTGTGCCTCGTGCATTCACATCAATTTTATTAAACCTTTTTCAAAAGTGTCGGTTGAATGTATTTACCAGTGTAAACTGATGTATTTTCCCAAAAAGGTTAAGTGCAGGTACTATGCGAACTAGGCTGGCTTTCTCCTAGCATCCACAATAAGTCTCGCAAGCTTGGATGTCAATTGTTGAACAATATTTCCTATTTATTTTTGATCCCCCTGTGGATTGTTTTCAACTGTTTGTGATACATGATATTACAATGATATTCGGTTGAAATATATCTATCTTTTGCTTCCGCTGTGCATTTAAATATTGTGTTGTTTGACTGAAATGTTACCAACTACGTCACGATAATCCCCCGCCGGGTCCATCGGTGAAACGTGTGAATACCGGGGTGTGACAGAAACTCCTCCTAGGGTTTCATTTTGTGCTTCTGAAGGGACTCTTGTTGGTCTCTGTTACATAGCAAACCAACAAAACTTTTCACTAAGTCTTCTTTGCTTATAATCAGACTTGTAACCCTAAGTGAAGGTTACAAGTGTGGTTATCCGGAGTTATTCGCACCCACTGTGAGATCGTTCTATCTCAGTAATTTATTTCTTTTTTCTTGCATCACTGAGTTAGTGTGTCTAGGCATCCCTGTTTTCCGGACTAGTCGGGCCGGCCTTGATCGAGTCGTATTTGCTTATCCGCTGCATTTGTCTTTGGTTTGTGTGTCATAGCTCCCTGAATATCGTCTGCAGAGGCACCTTTTGAGTGATGAACCTCTGATCGGACCTCTGTTCAGGCTTCACTGTCTTCTGAGTTTTATTTGCTTTGTCTATTGTTTGGCTGTCTTTTCTCTATCTATTGTTGACCTGCTGTTATTGTTAGTTATCTGGTCCTTGACAGTATTTGCAATATGCCTGGTGATGATTCTGCTGTTATATCCCCTAGTGCTACTCTAGTTAGCAAAATAGATGCTGGTGATCCTCTGTTTCTTCACCCTAGTGACTCCGCCAATTTATCTATAGCTAGTGTAAAACTAAAAGGGTCAGAAAACTATAGGATCTGGTCCAATGCCATGTACCTAGCCTTACAAGTAAAAAATAAGATAGGATTCATTGATGGCTCTTGTTCTAGGTCTAAAACTGATGAGGTCTTGGGTAGACAATGGGATAGATGCAATTCTATTGTTCTTACATGGATTCTTAATTCTGTATCTGAGGAACTATATCTTGGCCTTGTTTACTCTAAACTTGCTTCTGATGTATGGAAAGACCTAAAAGAAACTTATGATAAGATAGATGGCTCTGTTGTGTTTAATCTATATCAAAAAATCAACTCGTTTAGTCAAAATGGTATGCCTGTCTCTGAATATTATCATAAGCTGAACTGCATGTGGAAACAATTGGATCAATTACTTGCTTTACATGCCTGTTCTTGTGATGCATCTAAACAGTTTAATGACTTTAATCATCTTATAAAACTAATGCAATTCTTGATGGGTCTCGATAGTTCATACCAATCTGTGAGAACAAATTTATTAACTTGAGAAACTCTTCCCTCTGTGAAAGATGCCTTTGCAGTCATCTCTAGAGAAGAGTCTCATTTACACTCAAAGAAATTTTCTGATAAAAACCCTAATGATGTTGTTGGTTTTGCTGCTAGAGCGAATCAAAGTGTTGATTTAAAGAAAAAAGGTGCAAAAATTCTTAATCCTAATCTCAAATGTTCTCATTGTAATAAGACTGGTCATACTATTGAGAAATGTTTTGAACTTGTTGGATATCCTTCTTGGATGAAGTCTAAAATAAGTGGGAACAAGGGTAATAGGGTAAGTAATAATGTCACTACTGATACTACTGATTCATCTTCTGTTATGAGTTCTTTAACCAGTGATCGGGTAGCCAAATTGCTTAGTCTCTTGAATGATAAACCTAAGGGTGACACTCAGAATAGTAACTTTGCTGGTATGTGTGCAAATTCTATATGTCTAAATAGCTTTGTCAATATTACATCCAAACCCACTTGTGACTTTAACCCTATCTATTGCTTTTCAAACTTTGTTAACAATGGGGAAAAGGTTGGATGGATAATTGACTCTGGTGCTAACCAGCACATGGTTATGACCGATGATTGTCTTATTAATCAAAAGGATGTCACTGAATTCAACATCAAAGTTAAACACCCTAATGGCACAAGTGCTTTGGTAACTAAAATTGGTGATATAAAATTAAGTGACAAGGTCATTCTCTATGATGTGTTTGTTGTTCCCAATTATTGTGTTAACTTGATATCTGTTCATAAACTTGCTAGAGATTGTAAGCTCACTGTTTCTTTTGATGAACATAACTGTTATATTCAGGATTCTCATCTAAAGAAAGTCCTGGTGACTGGTAATCAGTTTGATGGTCTTTACTTCTGTGGTAGCTCTTCTGTTTCAAATAAGGTGTGTAGTGTTAATTGTGATGTTAACCTCTGGCATGCTAGGTTAGGACATCCTGCTCAACCTGTTCTGCATGTTTTAAAGAATAAATTAAACATTAAAACCAGCTCTAAACTAGCACCTTGTGAAACCTGTCATAGGGCTAAACAACATAGGGAACCTTTTCCCTTAAGTGAACACAAATCAAAACTATTAGGTGACCTTGTTCATTTAGACGTATGGGGTCCCTATAGGATTCCAAGTAGGGATGGTTTTAAATACTTTCTTACTATTGTAGATGACTTCACTAGAGCCGTATGGGTATACCTCATGAAGTCAAAGGAGGAAGTGTTTTACCATATTAAAGGTTTTTTCAATATGTTAAAAACCCAGTTTAGTAAACCGGTTAACATAATCATGAGTGATAACGGAACATAATTCATCAATAAACAAATGAATAACTTTTGCTATGAAAATGGTATCCTCCATCAGACTTCATGTGTTCATACCCCACAACAAAATGGGTCGTTGAAAGAAAACATAGACATCTATTAAATGTAGCTAGAACATTGCTTTTTCAAGGGGGTTTTCCTCTCAAATTCTGGTCTGAATGTGTTCTTGCTGCTGCTTATCTGATTAACAGGACACCTTCATCGGTTTTAAATGGGAAGTCTCCGTATGATCTAGTGTTTGGTTTTGCCCCTGTCTTAAGTCAACTTAGGGTGATAGGGTGTCTTTGTTTTAGCACTGTGTTAAATAACTCTGATAAATTTGACATACATGCTGAAAAATGTGTTATGATTGGATATTCAAATGAGAAAAAAGGGTTATAAACTTTGGAGTCTTGATCAAAAGGTGATGTTTTATTCTAGGGATGTTAGGTTCTATGAAACCGTTTTTCCTTTTAAAGAAAAGAAAATGTCCGTTGGTCTTGATACCGTTTCTGAAGTCAATACCCTTAACTTCTTTGACTTATCCGATTTAAACTACACTCAAAACCCTAACGTTGACCAAACTCCCAATGATGAGAATATTCAAACAAGTACCTCATCAGGACATGGGTCTGAGCAGTCGACTGATTCAAGTGCTACTTTTGGGATGGCTGACAATCAGCAACCCAGTAGTGAAGAATCAGGACCAGACAGGGCTGAGCATGACACTGAATATGAGGACAACAACAATTCTGAGGGAGGAATTCAGGATCAACCAAACATTAATCTTAGGAGGTCTTCTAGAAATATCAAATTTCCCTCTAAACTTGATGATTTTGTGGTAGATGGGAAGGTTAAATATGGTCTAGAAAGGGTCCTTAATTATGCTAATTTATCTACTGAAGGGATGTGTTTTGCTGCTGTTCTTAATAAAAGCTGTGAACCAAAAAAGTTCTTTGAAGCTAAAACCGATAGCAACTGGGTTGATGCTATGAATTTAGAAATCGAAGCTTTACATAAAAATGACACATGGGAAATCGTTGACTTACCTCCTAATAGAAAAGCTATTGGATGTAAGTGGGTATATAAAATAAAGTACAAATCTAATGGTGAAATAGAAAGGTATAAGGCTAGACTTGTTGCTAAAGGTTTTAGGCAAAAAGAAGGCATTGACTTCTTTGACACATTCTCACCAGTTGTGAAAATGGTCACTATTAGATGTGTTTTGTCTTTAGCTGTCCACTTTGACTGGGAAGTTTTTCAACTTGATGTTAATAACGCTTTCCTTTATGGTGAGCTCAATGAAGAAGTCTTTATGTGCGTACTTGATGGCTATGATCAATCTAATGGGACTAAAGTGTGTAAATTAAAAAAGTCCCTCTATGGCTTAAAACAAGCACCTAGGATGTGGAACGAAAAACTTGTTTCTGTTCTACATAATCTAGGTTTTGAACAAAGTAAGTGTGATCATTCCATGTTTACTATGACAAAAGATTCTAGTTTTATCATTCTTCTTGTCTATGTAGATGATATTATTATAACTGGTAATTGTCCTAAGCATGTTAGTGAAATTAAGGTGTTACTAAAATCCAAATTTTCTATCAAAGACTTGGGCAATCTACAATATTTTCTGGGTCTTGAAGTTGTTAAAAATTCTACTGGCATTTGCTTAACCCAAAGAAAATATTGTTTAGACTTACTTGCTGAATTTGGTATGACTGGCTGTAAGCCAGTTAGTTACCCCATGGAACCCAATCATGTTTTAAACCAAGGTTGGAGAACTCACTAGTCGCTAGTCGGTCGGTGAGGTGGGGACTAGCGACTACTCGGGATTACTCGGGATTAATCGGATCGGAAATTTATATGTAAATTTTATTATTTTTATAAATATGTATATATATACTCACACATCCATATCAATATAATACTTAAAAGGTAAAACTAGTTCAAAATACAAACTAAACTTACATATAAGTCATAACATAACAAGTCTCAGTACTTAAAATTCAAACATTAACAAATAGCTCAAATGTAATCGTCATCCCCGTAGTTGTTCAATGATTTCGACACCAGCCGACTCGTATTCAATCTCCTCGTATACTTCATCCTCTTTCTCCGACTCAAATTCTTCGTCATATTAGTGTAAGGGATAAGGAAAATGGGCTAAGGTTGTAATCTTGGGCCTGTTTTGTAAGGATTTCAAATGGGCCGACTAGAGCGACTAGGGCCGACTAGGGCGGCTTGGACCGGCTTTGACCGACTAGCGATTTTTTGACTGATTAGTGAAAATTACTCAGTAGGAGGCCGACTAGCGACTAGTCGGCGATTAATCGCCGAGTAATCGCGATTTTTGCAACACTGTTTTAAACCATTTGTGTGAAAAAGATAACCAACCATTAACCAATATAACTGTTTACCAAAAATTGGTTGGAAAACTGATTTATCTTTCTCACAGTAGACTGGATATTGCATATCCGGTTAATTATCTTAGTCAATTTATGCATTCCCCCACTCAAGCTCATTTTAAAATTGCTATGAGATTATTAAGATATCTAAAGGGAGCCCCTGGGAAAGGAATTTTCTTTGCAAAAGGGGACTCTTTGGAAATGAGGGCCTTCTCTGACTCAGATTGGGCTAAATGTTTGGGAACCCGAAGGTCTATTACCGGGTTCTGTGTTTTCTTAGGAAATAACCTTGTTTCATGGAAAAGTAAAAAGCAGTCCACCGTCTCACGATCTTCTGCCGAAGCAGAATATCGTTCAATGTGTGCTGCAACATGTGAAGTTATGTGGATCACCAACCTATTAACGGAATTAAAGGTTGATGTCAAACTGCCTACTCAGTTATTTTGTGATAACACGGCTGCTATATCCATAGCAGCCAACCCCATATTTCATGAACGCACAAAACATTTCGAAATAGATCTCTATTTTTTGAGAGAAAAAATATCTAAAGGTATTATTCAAAGGTGAGAATCAAAACAGAAGATCAAGCTGCCGATATTCTCACGAAAGGCCTATCTGCAGGACCGCATGAAAAGGTATGTTCTCTTCTTAACATGTTCGATTGTTTCAAGTATTGAATTGAGAGGGGGTGTTAAAATATCCTAATCCTTTTATCCCTTTATTCTTATTTCCAATTCAATACTCCTGATATATGTTTTCCTTTTTTGGCCTCTTTTACCGTTGTGCGAGATTGGACTGTTCGAGGTTGGGCTGTTCAGTTGGGCTCTCTTCAGTGGGCTTTTTCTAGGGTTCTCCTGCCTTTTTAATCCACGGCTTTCTCCTTGGTCTGGCATCACAAAATACTAAAGTGCAAATTGATGCCCTCTAGAACATTCCAAAAGACTGTCGTCTCTGTCCTTGTTCGAGTTCATCCATTTGCTGCTGATCAAGATCATTTGGTGCAGAACCTTCGGTTGAAGACCTGCTCCTGTTGATTGTTACTCTTCAGTTGAAGACCTGCTGTTATTACTTGTTTGTAATCGATGATTTCTTTCACCGTATTTTGATTTAGTTTGATTAAGTTGTTGTACGTTCAGTTTGATTATAAGATTTACTTCTTTTCACAGAACTAGTGGGTTAGACTTGTAATACATCATGCCAAAGGCGGTGTTCTACGTACGATCAGCGTCTACTAATTAAGTACTAGGTTTAATCCCATGAGATAGTTTAAAAAAAACCTATCAGGTTTCTCATGCTCTACATCTTTTAACTCGAGTATGTTAGAATTGATGGCCTCGAAATTAAGAGAAACAATAGCAACATAATTAGTAAAGAAACTATTTGTATTTTGTCATGATATTTAATAATTATTTCCTCCAAAACTTAAAAGAAGAAAATACATACCTATATACAAGTCTATGTATTATACTCTCTCTTTATTGAACCCAAGTATTTGTTTTTTTCTGTTCTTGGTTGCCTTATATAATTTTTTATTAAATGTTAACCCATTAGGGTTTACATCACCTTATCTTGTGGGGTCGTTATATGATGATAATAAGATATTTGGAGATCATGTTTTATATTGTAGAAGATAAAGGTTTTTTTGTTTGTATGTTTAATGATTAACGGATGATTGAGATAACAAAAAATGAAATTAAAATGAATATATGGTGGTCATAATGTACTTTCATGTTTATTTATTTTATCTTTGTTGTTTATTTGTTTATTAAGATTGTTCAGAGCAATAGGTTTATTATATTATGGGAAAATTACGGCAGTAGCCGCTTGACCAAGCTTTTTACGAGAATAGCCATTTGACCAGGCTTTATGCACCTTCCCATCCAAGTGAACCCCCATTTTATGCACCTTCAATCCAGCCACAACCAAGCGGACACGTGTCCCTGATACCTGACCAGGCTTTATGCCGCCACACATGTCAGCTGAGCCGCTACAAGTACAAGCCGAGCCGCTTCACCCAATATCTGATTTATGCCGCTTTGTGGTACTGCCAAGCCGAGCCGCTTCCTGGCCAAGCCGAGCCGCTTTGCCCCAATCCAAGCCGCTACACCCTGGATCTAAGCCGCTTCAGCATGCCACCTACCCCCAAGCCGTTTCATTTGAATTTATGAGCTTTCAACCCATGCCCAAGCCGCTACACCCTGGATCTAAGCCGCTTCAGCATGCCACCTACCCCCAAGCCGCTTCTTTTGAATTTATGAGCTTTCAACCCATGCCCAAGCCGCTACACCGTGGATCTAAGCCGCTTCAGCATGCCACCTACCCCCAAGCCGATACACATGTGTTTTTTATGTATAATTTCGTAAGTATATATATATATATAACATCTGGATTTTGCACACATGTGTTTTTTGTCTTCTCGTTATCTTTGTTTGAATACATACTTTGGTCACGTTTAGTATAACTCATTGGTGTTAAGTTTGTGATATACACCGGGGAAAACTGGGAGGTTGTTAACGGGAACATCGAGTATGTTGCCGGTCACGATTGTATTACTAGATGTGGTTTAGAAGTTGAAACCAATTTTTCCTACATCACTTTCTTAAGTTATATTCGCAAGATGTGTGATATTCAAAATATTACTCGGATATCCTACCGGATGTCTTCGTTTACAGATCGGATCGATATAATGAATGATAATGATGTTGTTTTTTTCTTTAATTTGGCTCAGAGTAAACCATTTGAATTATTTCAGTTATATGTCATTCAAGAACCCGGTGTTGAGTCTTCTGATTGTGCATTTTTAAACAATTTCAAAGTTCCTGATTTAAATTTATCTCTTGATGAAAGTGATAAAAAAATTTATGAAAACAGTACCCAATTATACTTACCCAGTAATAGCCAAGGCATATCTTCTATTGTGTTCGAGCCAGGCCACATTTTTAATAGCAAAGAGGAAATGAAACTTGAATTGGGTAAAAAATGTTTGATAGAACGATTTGAGTTTAAAGTTGACAGATCGTCTAAAACACGGTACGAAGTGTCATGTTTTGTTGATGGTTGTGAGTGGCGTTTTAGGGCATACAGCTTTGCTGGTGATAGCGCATTTTACGTTAAATATTTCAACGATAAACACACATGTTCAAAGACGCTCACACACCCACATTTTCGTCAGGCAAACCCCCAAGTTGTGGGTCATTATTTAGTGCCTCAATTAAAAGACGGTGGTCGAATTTATCGCGGAAACGAGATAAAGTCCGATTTTAAACAAAATTTAGGAATTGTGAGTGGCGTTTTAGGGCATACGGCTTTGATGTTTTTTGATATTTTTTTGATGTTTTTTGATATTTTTTTTGATGTATTTTGATATTTTTTAAAAAATACTACTGAAGCGGCTCGGCTTGTACTTGAAGCGGCTCGGCTTGTACTTGTAGCGGCATGGCTTGTACTTGTGGGGCAGGGGGCGAAGCGGCTCGGCTTGGGGATGAAGCGGCTCGGCTGACATGTGTGGCGGCATAAAGCCTGGTCAGGTATCAGGGACACGTGTCCGCTTGGTTGTGGCTGGATTGAAGGTGCATAACAATGGGGGTTCACTTGGATGGGAAGGTGCATAAAGCCTGGTCAAATGGCTATTCTCGTAAAAAGCTTGGTCAAGCGGCTATGTTCGTAATTTTCCCTTATATTATTGTACGTTTAGACATCGTTTTTGATTGATGGTTAATTCTTTGGACTATAGTTTCTGGACTTAATATTAAATTTTTCATGTTAAAAAAACCATATATTGTCATGCCTGATTGATGTTGCTGAGATTTGATGTTTTGTTGTGATATATTTGGATTCCTATCATTTGTTGTCATATATTTGGATTCCACTACAAGAGAGCTCCTTTTTTTATATGTTGCCCCTTTCATCATTTTCTAGGGATACACATATAACTATATAAGTATTTTTTTATTACAAAGCATGCAAAGCATTTTCAACGGTTGACCTTATTATATTGTATAAGGATCATAAACTATAGAAAGTTAAAAACATGGTTGAAAAGGTCAAAGGGTATACTAGCCTAGAAAAATTACTAGACTAGACAAGTTGACATTCAAGTTAACGAAATACATTACATACGAATATTTCAGTCCTTAGTTAAAAACAAGGTTAAAAACTGATTGATGCTTACCAGCTGCTGTTTCTGCCTCTTGTTGCCACTTTCCACCCTCTTTGACACCTCTCAACCAAGCTCCATTGCCACTTCTCATCTCCAATTGATACCTCAATCTCAATGACATTAATCTAGCATTTAGTAGGCTTCTAGGTAGTGGCGGATTCAGAATTTTATTCTAATGGATTCCTTTTGGTAAATTCTATTTAAGTTTCACTAATTTTTTTCTAAATTCTACAAAGTTCTCACTAATTTTTTCCGTTTTTTTCCAAATGCACTGGGTTCCTGGGAACCCACAAATGTGGGCTGGATCCGCCCCTGCTCCTAGGACACTTGTCATTAACCTTCATTTGCTGCAAATAGCAGTTCATATGGTCTTCATTTCTCACACCTTCAAACACTTACTCTCAAGTCAACTGATTTCCTTCTAAATCAGCGATTTCGGCCTACTCTTTCAGTCTTCAAAGGCCACTACAAGTTCATTAACTCCCTCTTCTTATAATCTTTCATTTGAAACTAGTCTCCTAGTTTAATTCATTCCAAGTCTTGCGAATTTTGCACAATTTGACTCTTTTGTTTGACTTCCGTTGCTGATCACTCGGGTCAGCCATTTTCAAATAAACTGACCTGGCTGATCCTCACAATTTGAGGAATAAAACCCCTCGATTACGTCTCGTAATTATCAGGTCTATGGTGTTCAATTTGACAAGTCAACCCATATACTTTATGAGATTCAAACTAAAAATATGTGTTACTCGGATAGTCCTTAGAGTGGATGTCCGTTAGTTTTCTCCGTTAATTCCATGTAAAATGACCAACATGCCCTTAGTATTAAATTAAAACACTAAAATAGATATATTAATATTAAGAGGAAAGTATGTACGTTTAGCAGCCCCATTTCTTATAATTAAATGTAGATATATTTATTTACAGATTTAAAACTTTCATAATATAAAAAATCAGTTATTTGGCAGTCAAAAGTCAAGCGCGATGGAAGTTTATATTATTTGGCGTAGCGTGGACAATGGCGTGGTGGTGAGGGCGGGGATTCTTCACCGGCGTGGAAGGCTATTGGGTGGTGACGTAGCGGCTCTTGATTGGTGGGTATTGTTTGGGTTGTTTTGATTGGTTTTTTGTTTAATTTTTTTATAAAAACGTCATTTTCACGCTCTTACCACACATGTTTTTTTTTATTACACCCCCTTACTGATGGCTGTCACGTGACGCTTAATACCCCATCTTTATTCATGCCCTCCACTCCATATATTTTTACGTAGCAACAATACAATTAACAAGAGGCATCTATAATTAGACTACAATAGTAAATGCATTGGAAGATGGTTCTATTTTATAAAGATTTGGTTAGAGTGGCCATGTCCTTATCAATGTGAAGTAAGTTTATTTAGAAAAACAAAAATTGAGTTTGTTTCACATGCCAAAACTTTGAGGAGCTTAAAGATACCTGAAAATAGAGTTCAGGTCACCCTCTAAGTTTGATGTAGATGTGGAAAACCAAAAGTGATAATTCTTTGATTTTGGACATGTCGTGACTTTGTTTTTTTTTTTTTTTTTTTTTCAAATGATAAAATTTTTGTGTAATTAAACATTATACATAAATAAATATTTTTATTTTGTAATAAATACATCTTTCCACTCCATCGTGCATAAAAATAAATTTGTCAACTAGTTGTTCACGTAAGTCACGTAAATTTGTCTACTAGTCATTGAACAAGTCCAAAAAATTTAAATCATGAATACACCAAATCGATTTTAATAAGAAACTCGTGTTTCTTGCATCTAATCTTAGAAGATAATATACTAAAGTTTTTAAATTAAATTAATCTATATCTATATATCTTTACTTTTGTATAACAAATGAAATTTTGTTAGAACATATCTCATTCTCTGGTGTCTCATCATTCTTATTTTATCGTTTCTCTCCTATTAAATAAAAATATTAAATAATTATATTTCCGTTTATTTAGTCTAATAAAAAATGATATTAAAATTAGAGTTAAATGCCATTTTAGTCCCTGTGGTTTGGGTCATTTTGCCAGTTTAGTCCAAAGGTTTCATTTTTAACCTGTGGGTCCAAAAAGGTTTAACTTCATCCATTTTTTCTGTTAACGAGAAGGTCAATTCGGTCAATTGTGATTAAAAGAATATAATTATTTAGAATTAAGAGAATATAATTATTTAGAAATTAGTTATGAATTGTTATTATTTCAGTAACTAAATGAATTTAAATCAATTGTGATTTTTTATCAATTAAATTGTTCAATCATTTTTTATGAATTCTAGAAACTGAAAATAATTTTTATAACCATTTAGGATTCAATTAAAAAACATTCAATCATATATTTATATATAAAGATATACATTTTGTTATGATTTGTTGAATCTCATGATATTTTTACCGTATCATTATAGCCAGAAGTATTCAAGTAATTAGTTTCTTTTATTCTCATTTTGATTTGTATCGGGACTTATTTTAAATTTTTTGCATATATTTATATATGTTTCGTAGATGTCACAACTTCAACTCATTTTTTTATGGACCGGTTGATTTAGGTTATGTAGTATATCTAGCAGGTCAAACGGTTAAAAATTAAATAAAAGTGGTCTAAAATGAGAAGGCAAATCGGTTGAGAGTCGCCTTAAGTTGAAATTTAATTAATAAATATATTTAGATTGTTATATTATAATCAGAATAATATAAAGTTTTGATCATATATGATACTAAGCTATAACTAATAAATTAGTAACTGGTTATACACGGGTTTCTCAACTATCTATTATTTTATTTATTAATATATACTTTATGATTATTTCATTTATTTAATATATTTTTTTCTCAACTATTTTTTGGACTATTCATAACTTTAATATTTCATTAGTCATCCATGTGTAATACACGAGTTTCTAACCTAGTATATAATATATAAATTTAGAAAAATATTAAATGTTCCGTGGTTTACCAAATCTATTAATCATTTTTAATAAAATAATGTTTTATAATTCTTAGATAATAATATATCAAACATTCATAATTAATTTTAACTAGAATTAGTACCCGCCGCAAGGTTCTTACATTACTATCATATTAGATGAAAGCCAAATGTTTATTACATGAATTCATTTCAGTAACAAAGCTTTGGCTTTCATCTATAGTTATGTAAGAACCCGACGCATCGCGACAAGTACTAATTTATGTAAGAACCCGACGCATCACGACAAGTACTAATTTTAGTTATATATAAATGAACGCATATTCAATTAAAACGTTCTGTAGACTTTTTTAATATTGAATATATGTAAACCCCTTCGGAGATTTTTAGACCGTCCAACCTATTTGAAAGGATTCACATTGAAGAGGACATCAAATCCACCCAAAAGAGTAGTTACTCAATTTCCTAATTCAGCTAAAGCTGTTGTGGTAGAGCAAAGTCAATCGTCAAAGGATAACAAAGGCAGCGAGACAACAACCATAACAAGGGCGAAACAAAAGTAGTGAACCTGGATGGTGAAACAGAAGTTGCGAACAACCCATTGTTTTAAATCGGACCAGCTGGGCAGGTAAAGCCAAGACCCAGTTGAGTAACCAGATTGGAAGAGGCTGGCTAGACCGGGTCAACAAGCCTGGCGGCTTCCATCACATCGCGGTTAAACCGGACTCATTGGTTTGGAGCGGACTAGAGTAACACAAGTTTCGTTTTACTATACATACGTTAAACCTACACCTATAAATAATAAAAACACTTCAAACTTTTGCAGTTGAAGTAATTTTTTTTTCTTTTATGTTTTGAAGAATCAGTGATGGCTGCTAAATTCGTTCAAATTCCATCAAGGGTGGCACCGATGTGGCATCATGACCACTACCCCCGCCCTCATGAATCATGAAGATAGTGGATATCTCCACGAGACTCACGACTGCTTTCTCTCTCACTCTCATTCATGAAGCGTGAACACCATCCCTTGATGGGATGCAGAGACCGTATTGTTCTAAGCTGTGGTTTTCGAAAGGTCCCTGCATTAAATGTAAAAGTGAAATTTTGACTAGTTTTTGTGTTGTACATAAATAAAGGAACACTTGCAGTATCCACAAATCTGTAATGTTATGCCTCTCACTGAGAACAAAACAAACTGCTGAATCAAATTTTGTTATTGACCTTCATCCATTTCATCAGTTTGATTACAAGTCTGAGATCTTGAATCACCAGCATCTTGCATTGGATCATCAGTATCCGATGTTTTTGCAACAGAATCTTCAAGAGCCTCAAGAAAAGATAGGACCGTGAACTTGTCTGTAAACATAAATCATTCATATTTTATAACATAGTTAGCAATAAAACCAAAAAAATACCTCAACACCTAAAAAGGTAAAATAGATGCAAAAAACCACTAAAAGAGAAATCGGTGAAGTTTATTATTCATTGCATAAAACATCTAAATCGTTTGTTATACAAGATATTACGGAAACCATATCCTTGTAGCTACATTTGACACGCCAAACGTTTATATAAAAAAGAAAATCACGAAAAATAGACATTTGACCAGTCAAATTACGAATATGAACATTGTTTGCGTCTGGGGGAGATGCAAACACGGAAATAAACGCAAGTTTTGCGTCTGGGGTAGACTCGTAAATCCTAACAGATAAGATGTTGACACGTGTCATCATCATCCTTAAAACCTTATTTTTACTTTTCCACCACGATTTTTAAACGAGCATAACTTTTTCGTACGTTCACTAAAAAGAATTTTATTATCTTTAATTTGGTGTATATTTAAAAAAAGAATATTATCGTATGTTCCAGACGCAAAACTTGCATTCATTTCCGTATTTGCGTCTCCCCCAGACGCAAACAATGTTTATTTTCGTGATTTTCTCTAAATAAAAATAAACTTTCAGGTCAACAATCTGTTTTAACCTGTTACCCAACTCCCTCGGTTTGCCGACTATAGAAAAAAAATTGGCGTGTATTTTTATAATTATGAACAACAGAACAAGTGAATGTAAATTGTAGTGCTTACATTTACTTGGGTCAACTCCAAATTGAGTCAGATCTATTTGACCAGTCTTCAGGACCTGCACAGATCACAGTTCACAAACAACTTAAAATACCACTTGTAAAAAATTGCAGAAAAAAGCAGCAAGGAGATGACGTGTGGATCCTCACATAGGTAAAAGAATCAACTTGTTGACGAAAAGGAGGACTTTGCAGCAACTCCATTAATTCCTCTGGAGTCCATTCACCCTGCAGTAACATGGCAAGTTTTATTACAGGTTAGAATGGACGGGTCAGGGTTGACCCACAAACACTTCTTTTCATTTTCTATAAAGAGTTGATGCATTAATTATGGTTGAAAAAAGAATATTTTATTTGAGCCGAGTTTCAACCCATTTGACTCATTCCTCTTCTTGCTAAAAGAAAATTTTACTTGACCCATTTGAGATGTAACACGGCCCAGTTATATATAAACGGGTCAAGATTGTGTTACCTCAGGTAAATGAGATGCTACATTCTCAAGTGACAATGTCTCCATCAATGGCAATAGAAGTTCAGGCTTCAGGATATCGCCCAATCCTAAACCTATAAACAAAAGTTCACAATAACTAAATCCGAATTAAGACAGATCATTGAGAAGGTAAACATTAATCAATTGTAACAAATTATAGGTGTTTAAATTTAATTTCCACATGCAAAAGTAATTATATAATAATCAAGTAAGAAGTCCTATGTTGTCAAAAGCGCAAAAAGCGTGCGCCTAGGCGCCCGGGCGCAGCGAGGCGCACCAATAGCGCCTGGTGGTAGCCTAGGCGCAAAAACATTGTTGAGGCGCAGGGAAAAAGGTAAAAACAGCACAAATGACCATTAAAAACGAAACCGAGTGCGCGCAAAAACTGCCCCACGCGGGGTCCGGGTTTTCGGGGCTGCATTCGTGTGGGCACGCACGAGTTCAACCAAATTCCAGCTCAGAAACTTATTTATTTTCAAAGCATAACATATTTATTATATTTTTTTTTCTCTATGTGCGCTTTTCTTAAAAAAGCCCACGCTTTTTTTGCGCCTTGCGCCTAGGCTCCGGGCGAGGCCGATGCGCCTTGCCTGCGCCTTGCGTCTTTGACAACATAGGTAAGAACTATAATCAACACTACCTCCATCGGGATCTGCTGCCTCCCCTGAACATCATTCAAGTAAAGATATCAGTTCAGAATGATAAGCAAAAAAAAAACAAAAAGAGTTACATTAACAACGTTATGACATACCTGAGGGTCCAATATTGCTTAGAATTCTTTGAAGATCTGCCAATTTAACTGGTCCGGAAGAGGAAACGTCACTGATTACTTCTGCTCCCGTACTTGATCCAACCAAATTCCCAGCCCTGTAAGCAAATCATGTAGAGATTTTAGTGTTTAGGGCCTCAATTTTAATCATTTGATTATATATATAAAAAAAGATATATGCATATATCTATACCTATATATTTTTATACACTCTATTCAGAATTACTTGAACCAGATTTTAGTTCAACCCATAACAATCCAAATAGCTGAAACCCAATCCGAATTTCAAATTCGCTTTTGTTTGGTAAACACTATCGTGGATCCCAGCCAAACATTGAACAAGCCTAGAAGGCGTACATGAAGTGAGCTAAGATGTGTAAATTAAAAGATGAGTTCTCTTTTAACATGAACTGTGATGTAATGCAAAAGAATGTTGAGAATAAATGTAATTGTGCACAATGGAACATTTAGTAGACAAAAGAAGCAAATAAACACAATCATAACGCAGAGTTCGTAGTTAGCTGTTGATATGATGAGACCGAACCCACTGTGAGTGGGTATACTCGTATTAATATATTATATATTAGTTTAATAAAGGCCCACAAAGGTTTCAAAAAAAGTACAAGTGAAGAGCATACTGCCATACATCATGGCACATCTGCACATATGATGGCTGCATCTTCCCCTCAACAGGCCATTACATACAGCAAGAGCAGCACATAGTAATTATGGTACTTTAGTATTTTCAACTAACAATATGACTATTTACATGTAAAAAACACGACAAACTGACAAGGCTATTATCGTAATTAAGATTCATTAGGTCAATTTTTGTATTCCATACCTCTGATGATGAAAATATACTAAAATTAGCTTTGATACATTGATAGTTTGTAAAATTAAGTAAAGAAGTGTAAAGTATGCAAAGGCTAAAAATGTAACATAAGTAATTCAGAATTAACTTTTTTCGGTAAGTCGGCGCCAGGGTAGATAAAAAGCAAGGCTGACAGATTTGTAAGCATTGATCATGTGCTAATTAGTGCAGTTACTTAAATTCTATTTGTACTTATATTTATCAGGATTACATAAAGAACACCTCAGCACGTAAAAAGAGTCAAAAAAAGGAGATTAAAAAACAAGATCCATCATTGATGTGGATACTACAAGCCAACTTTGGAGGCCGGTGGTTGTGAAATCAAGCGTTTTACAAACACATTTGATGATTTTGAAACCCGTATTTCCGTAAAAGAACTTGAAGATTAACATCAAAGGAAGATTTGAACAGATGTTTACTATTATCAAATTACCAACAAGTTTCTCAACAAACAAGTATGCTGAAAATCCAAGATTCAAATAAATTGAGACTAAATATATCAATCTTTCTCAAGTCTTTCAAAAACATTGAAACCAGTGAGAGAAGAGGGATAGAAATCAAGAAACAAAATCTTAAGTCTTAAAAGTTCAAGAACCTACAATCAACCGTGTCTAAATTGCTACTAATAAGTTTGTTGTTTCAATTGTATTTTAATTTTATAGAAAGAAAAAAAAAACAATGAATTTTAATGGTTATCAATAAGAATAATAAGGGTTGAAACTAATGTATGACCTTTGCATTGCATTCCTCCATAACAAATAACCCATCAATACCATTACTTTTAGTAAAGAAGATGTGTACACTTAATTGGCATATGTTCTAAGATTTCAGATTGAGATTAAACACTCCCTAAAACAATTCAAAACGACAAAATTCTTATGAAATGTATCCTATGTAGCACGGGGACTCCATTTATGATTTATGTGGCCGTACCCGTATCGGGTACTTGTCGGGGACGGAAACACCATGGGTACTCGTCGGGGACGTTTCCTAAACGTTTCCAATATCGGGGACGCATCTGGTAGAAGTATCCAGCCCGTTTCTATTTAATTTTAGGGTTTTAACCCTTTCAAATTCCACAACCGGCCATTAAATAAATAGACCTATCATATTCGGCTTCTCTAATCTCTAAACTCTCAAGTCTCATCATCTCTAATTCTCTATCGATTGCCGATCTCTCACTAGATGAACCGGAATTTGAAAATGATTTGATTATTGATAATTAATTACCTTTGGAAGATGTAGTATTTTTGGAATTTGTTTAATATATTTTTATTTTTTTATATTTTTTATTGCCGTACCCGTATCTTGAAATTTTGAGTTTTGCCGTTCCTCGTTCCCGTATCGTCCCCGTACCCCGATCCCGTACCCGTTCCAGTGCAACTTAGAATGTATCTAAAAACAAGAGGTGAGCCCAACGAATGGAACGATGAGTAGTAGATTCAAATCTTAGATGATCTCATAGATGGGTGGGTGTCATGTTATCAAAGTAAATCATGGATGATGTCACCAATTATGATATAAATCTTACAGTCATAAAGCCCGTGGACATCTATTAACCCATGTATCAGCTAAGAGTCCTGAATTTTAGAAGATAACAAACTAACAAAAATAAGCTTTAGTATATCCACATACCGTGATGAAATATCTTCACCTAGAGTGTCATCTTCTTCAGTTGGAAAACCTGTCACATCTTCAGTAGGAAAACCTGTTACATCAAAGTTCATATGTTAAATATGTTGGTGGAAAATTTCATAGAACTTTGCATCACCTTTGTAAATAATTCAGAATATTAGTAAACATATTCCAAAATTGATATAAACAGAGTAGTGAACATAATCCAAAATTGATATTAATATTAATAAACTAAATCTAAATCTGAACCTTTAGACCAAAGACCTTACCTCAAAAGAAATCATGGCCATTCTATTAAAATAACCTACATATATTAACCAATTATAACAATAATAAAGTATAATTAAATGTGTGTGAAGTGTAATTATTTGCAAAAACAACCGACAAAAAAAGCTTGTGTGTTCTTTGGAAGGAACAAAAGATCTAGATCTTAGATTGCTAACAAATTTACTTTCAGGTTCTGCCTCAATAGTTCTCTATATACCCTCTAGACTAAACCGCAAATCAATAAGAAGTAACATATGCAGTTCTAACAGAATTGTTAGCAGTAAGTACCTTCATGAAAATGTTTTCTTTATAATAGACAACATTATTGATAAAAAAATCCAAACGATATTGACTATTAACTAACTAGTGTGTAGTTCGCACAGGGTTGAGAAAACTTTTCATTTGCCTTCTTGATTAAAATGTGTGCCTCGATAATTAACTTCAGCACCACTAAAACACGACCTTGATAGAACTTAGAACCACTGAAAACAACCAAACACACCAATTTTACATAGAGCCTAGATGGTTAACAGCGCAAGAAGCACTCGAAGCGCAAAAGGGATCGCCTTGTCGCCTAGGGCAAAACGCAATAAAAGTGCACACCCGAGACTGTGAAAAGTGTGTATTTTATATATATAGGCCAATTAAATGATTTTGAAACTATTCTTCAACATTATTTTTACTTTAAAACATATTATTGCAATGCTAATCTAAATCTCTGAATAAAACAATTCAGGAGGTTGCATGCATTACAAATAGACTTTGAGCAAACTTCCACCTCAGTAGAACCGTTTAATATGATAACACAACCCAAATCAACCCAATCATAAGTTAACGACTCAAAACTGCAACCGCTAAAGCAAACTAAATAATGAAAGCAACCATTCATGAACTCTTGGGACTTCTACATTTCAAAGCAAGCAGAAAACATCAAGATAAAATATGAACTAATGGAAATTAATATCTATAATCTATCTTATTAAAGTGATGAAACAATTAATAATACCTATCGGTTGATTGATGTACAGGTTGACTGACTTGCACAATTCTTCATCATTGTCAGCTCTAGGCTCCTGGAACAAGTTTGAGCAATGAAGGTTAATATCAACCTAAAGCCACATAGTAAGATCAAGAAAAAGTAAGATAACCTGCATCCAGAAGAAACACTTGCGGTCATCTGTCTGAAACTTCAGCAAATAAACCCTTCCAGAAGCTTGACCAACCTAATTGAACGAAAAATACGATATGTTTGAATATGCACATAAGACTCACGAATACAAGAACAGCTCAAATAAAAAATACCTTCTCAAAAACTGCCTCTTCTGGGAAAACAATTTGATCCTATTTTTAGCTGTGTTAAGGAAACGTAATGTTTATATTGTGAAACTGGAATAAACATTTATTCTACAAGTTAAGAGACAATAGAATTTGGGCAGATAATGGTGATGTATATAGCAAAAGTTAGGATACATCTTCAACAGTGTTGTTAGTTCGATCAAGCCATTGAATATGAACTAGTCCCTCCTCCCCCTATAAAAATACAACACTTCAATACATTAACGTATGAAAGAAAGAATGAAATAACCAATATATAACATGATTGATCATACTCTTCCAATGCGAACAAGTCCTTTACGCGGATCAGCAACAACCCGTTTCCCTTCCATATGCATTTTACCAGCACGAAACTCAAGCAGAACATCCTATCAAAGTACAGAAAAGTAATGAACACGATATAATCAACTAAAAAACCATTAACCCTTATATTCAGGCGTCAACGGCTCCATTTGTTATCGACAAACAACCATTCTCTTTTAACATACATATACACAATAAAATAAGTATATGAACCCGATTTGTCTACTTAATTTCAACTGTCAATTGCTCAAAGTTCATAACCCTAACCCTAAACTCAGTGCAAAACACTATCTTAAACACAAAAGATAAAATAAAATAAAATAAAATCATTATTACCATACCTGAATAGCAGGAAAAAGCTCTGTGTCTGAAGAATCCATAACCCCCAACTGTAATCAACTCCACACAAAACAAACACAACAATACATCAACAAACTGTAAACAAACTAAAAACAAACCCTAACCGGAGCATTTGAAATCTAAACATACATGCGCTAAATGCCATAATATAATCAAATCAATTCGAAACCTAAAAACATTAACAATAACAGTGGTTCTAAACTTCGAAAAACGGAAGTTGTAAAACCCTAGTTCGTTGGTGCTATGAAGTTGTATGGATTGAAAACAGGAACTGATTGATTAAATTAGGTGAAGAGTGTTAAAAGAGGATATGAAGATGATGATCGATTGATTACCTTTCGTGTGTGCGAAGTTAGTTCAATCTCAAAACTCAGAAGTGGCTGGCTCTCTGCCTCTTGTGTGATGACTCTTGAACAAATGTCCAAAGCTAGGGAAGTTGTGTTGTTTATATGATGAGGCAAACACCAACCCGTGGTTGATTACGATTTTATCCCTGCCTCTAGCGGTGCCTTTTGAAGTTAGAGTTAACTGCACATGTTACACCTATTGGTTTATAGCTAGTTTCATATTTGAATACTAACTATTTTTTTAACAGGTTTAGGTTTTATGGTTTCAATTTTGTAACATTTTGATACTAACTATATTATATTTGAGCTTACTCATTTTTAAAGAAGCGTAATCAATTTAAATTTATGCCGACACATACATAAATACAAGGACGTAAAAATGATTATAAAGTTTTTAGAAAGTTGAAGGGTCGTAAGTGCCAATACTAAATGTTGAATGGTAAAGGCTAAAATAAACTAAAACTTACTAAAAGACACAAAAAAAAATGTAATCAACTTGAATTTATACCGACATGTATATAAATATAAACACGAAAAAATGATTATAAAGTTTTTAGAAAGTTGAATGGTTATAATTGTCAATACTAAATGTTGAAGGGTAAAGGTTAAAACAAACAAAAACTTAAAAAAAGACAAATAAATAAAAAAGTAGACCAATGACCAGCTGCCATGCAGCAGCCTGCCAGTGGTCATCCAACTTAGAATTGTAAGTATATAGAATAGAATTAGGGTTAGTACTTTTTACCATGTGTTGATAATGTATTCATAATGTATAATATTGTACTAGTATATAGGCATCATATCGTAACGAACTGTATTGAACTAATAAAGACTGAACAATATTGGTATGGGTACTTGTATTCATTTTTAGTGTTTTTTTGTTTCAGTACTAGTCAACTTCGGTACTTTTTTTGTATTTTTCCATTATCGGTATTCGGTACTTTTTTGTATTTTTGTATTGCCCCCACCGAATCGATATCGTATCGTTATAATCAATACGATATGAGATTTATTTTGTTAATATTTTCAATTTTAATACTTTTCGGTACAATACAATTTCATCCCCTAGTTAGAATGAAAATTGTGATCAAAGACTTTAGTATATATACATATTGGATTTACTGTGTAGCGCTATAGGAGTAGAACGGAGTTGTATTCTCCACTGCAAAACGGAGTTGTAGAAAGGCAAAATAGGACAGTAATTGGTATGGTTCGATGTATGCTCAAGCAAATGAATGTTCCTTAGATGTTTTGGGGCGAAACAACTAAACATGTAGTTTATGTGTTGAATCGAAGTCCAACGAGAGCAGTCATGGATAAAACGTCATACAAGATGTTACTTTAAGAAAGATTAGTCGGATTTGGAGTTTTTACGGGTTTTTGGTTGTGTTGGTTTTGCTACAGAATCAAAGGTGAGTTTGTCAAAGCTTGATGATAGGGAAAACCATTGGTATATTTTGGGTCGGAACCAGGGTAAAGTTGTTTCGTATGTATCACCCAGTTTAAAGGAAAATATGTGCTAGAAAGACCGTGGAGTATGATAAAAACCAAGCATGGAAGTGGGGCAGA
The DNA here is from genome assembly GCF_002127325.2 of Helianthus annuus. NCBI lineage: Eukaryota > Viridiplantae > Streptophyta > Magnoliopsida > Asterales > Asteraceae > Helianthus > Helianthus annuus. Next base: position 160,452,882 of record NC_035442.2, read on the forward strand.
AACAAGTCAGAACCCGAGTACTTTTATGTTCAGTTTTACTCTAAAACTGAACCACGTGCTGCAGCCGCGGCTGGCATGCCCCAACTCCAAGCAGCGGCGGCGAGCTTAAACACTCATACCATTGGTCCGCAAGTTGAACCGGGTTCAGCAACCCATTCGTCTGAGACGCTAGGGCCGTCCTTTGCAGTTCATATTTAGGTTTCCGTGTCGTTCTTCGAAGTCTAAGCAACTTCTATTATGGTTTAATGATTTCGTGATATAAGATGGTATAAATCAAGGTGAACCAGAATAGTTATTATTTGTTACAGATGATGAGCCGACGAGTTATGTACAGGCAAAGGGTAACAAATACTGAGAAAAGATGATGCATGTTGAGCCGGAATCCATTGAGAAGAATAAAACATGGTTTATAACCGAGCTACCAACAAAACATAAACTTAACAGTCTTAAATGGGTTTATAGAGTGAAGCGAGATGCAGCTGGAATGATTGTCGAGTACAAAGCTAGACTGGTCGTGAAAGGTTATGTTAAAAAACATGGAATAGATTTTGACGAAATTTTTTCACCGATGGCTCGCATGTAAACGGTACGTTTACTACAAGCTATGCAGTTATAATAAAACTAGAGAGCATATTCTAGTTTTAATTCTCAGTTTGTTCTACATTTATCCAATCGATTGGGACTTGATCACATGTGACAATTCAAGTATACAAAGACGGTACATTCATAAGACCCCGGTGCACGCTATCACGAGCTGCACCAACCTTTTCCTCTAAACCAACATCGTCAATAACACGCGAAGCAGCAACAGTAGCTTGTAACTGTGATAGTTGATAAATAAACATTGTTAATTAGTTTGTATATAATGTCAAAATCTAGCAAAAAAATAAATTGGTCAATTTGGTGGCTAAACAAATATATTACATTTTTTAGCATGTATCAACTTGCCTGATTTAAGAATATGTGAAGCGTTCTTGCAGCTTCAATGACACTCCCCCATCCATATCATCATCTCCATAATGTCCGAAAAAGATGTCCCCTGACACATGTACAAGGATTAAAAGTATTATCCGCTGGAATTCAATGGAATTGGAATTTGAATTCCAACTCTTAAGTTGTTTAGTTCAGGGAATTTGTTGGAATTGGAATCTCAACTCCAGTTTTCATGCATTTGGTAGACAATGGAACTGGAATTGGAATTGGGCATGAATTCCTTCATGTTCCATTAAATAAAGAAATTCAAAATCATTCCTATATGTGAAGGAATTCAAGTAATTTCATTGGAATCTCCGACCGTTTCGATCCGCGTTGTTTCGACTTGAGTCATTTTCGACCCGATCCATTTCAACCCGAGCCGTCTATACCGATTCATCTCGAACCGAGCCGTTTTCAACCCGGACCGAGGGTGGTGGATGCCGGGGTGATATATTCTAATTCATTTGACAACCAAACACATCTAAAATGGAATTGAGATTCCAATTCCTATTGGAATGTTTAAATTCCAAATCCAATTCCTACACAAAATTCAATTTCAATCCCAAAACATTTTACAAACCAAACGGACTAGAATCTAGATGGATTGGGAGGAACTTACTTTTGACCAATGGTATATAACATCCATCAAGGATGGTCTTATTGCTGCCATCACATACTCATCCACATTAACTTCCAATTTGCGTTCACGTTGTATCTGCATATTTAGATTATTATTAGTTTTTCTTATCTTTATACAACAACTCTTAAGCTAGGGCGGTGATGCCAACTCACCTCTGCTATTCTTCATGCAATATCTTGAAGTTGTTGTAAAGGCATAGCAAGTTCTGATGTTACTTATATTTGTTCACTTGATTTGTCTCCTAGTATAAAGCAGCTTACAAGTGCCGCAATTTGATGATAATATAAATTATTTAAGATGCCTGATTCATCAAAAAAAAACAATCAGAAATTATATCGTGCAGCCATATCTAATCTAATCACTATATGTTAAACTAATTTGTTTCTTTACCATCAAATATCCATTCAGTGACTATGAGTTCATCTCCTGTATCAATTAACCATGCTACATGAGTACATGACCCTTCACTTGCACAATATATTCATCAACAATGTGTCCAAGTGTCTTCAAAACCTCTAATCGTTTTCAAGCTCATTGTAGAAATCTTTTCTAGGCAGATGTTGTTACCAATGTAGACGGAGAATATATATGTAAGCAACGCGATGTAAACTTAAAGATACATACAGTATATAAAAGAACAAATATATAATGTCATATAGTTTACGCATAAATCAGAGAGTTTTGTCTCCAGTTGTTGAATTTCATGGTTTAGTTCTTTCCTCTTAAAAGACTGAATCTGCTTTTCATCATGAGATTGAAATAAACAAATCAAGTTTGATTTAGAAAAATAATAAAAGTAAACTCATAACGCATTGAGAACCTAAATTTCAATCAAATTTATAGTTACCTCTCCAGAAGCATCAAGGTTAGCTACCTCAGCTTTAAGCTTGGCAAGCTTACGACCCATTACTTTTATGGACTTAAAAATGAGTGAAAAGACATGTTAGAAGCTATTATTTATTGATTTTTATATACAGTAACAATTTGGGTTAGAACTAACGTTATGGTACTGAAACTCGTGAAAAGAGGATGCGAAAACTTCTTCTGTTATAAATAAGCCCATATCACGTCTGATTGGTCCCATATTGAGACATCTTCACATCTCATTAGGTCCAATATTGAGTGGTAACTCAGAAAGAACTGACCAGTGGCGCTGGTTTCCCTAACATTATGTCATTTATAGTATTTATCTCCATATGAAAATATATATATATATATAGAAAAAGTTAATGTATTAAAAAAACTTGCTTTATGATTAAATAAACATGTTTTTGCTGTAGTATATTGTTCTGATTTGACAGAATATACAATCATAGTTTTTCAATCAATACTCAAAACATTGCCAGTAAAAATCACTGATGTCAAAAGAATTTCAAGACTAAAAATTAGAAGTTCATGAATTTGATGGGGAAGGATCAAGTAATTTATATAATGGAAATATGATGAATGTAATGGTTAATGTAGTCACTTTATAGACTTAATCCATTTTTCCAAAATTAATAAAAACAATTCAAATACATAATGGTGATGGAACACTAAGTTACCTGGTTATCAATCACTATGATACATATACCATATTCTTCTTTGCCACGACGTCCAGCTCTCCCACTCATCTTCAAGTAAAAATACACGAAACACAATAAGAAACTCGTGGCAACAGTAACTTCACATTGTTATTTTGTTAAAACTTTATGATACTCACCTGAATGTACTCACAATGATCTATATAGTGATGACTATTACCATCCCCTTTCCTAACACTAGTAAAAACAACCATTTTTGCAGGCATGTTCAACCCCATAGCAAACTGCCACACAGTTTAACACATGATAGATCTTAATGTACTCTAATATAAAGACATATGAAAAAAACTGTAAGTAAAGGTTTCAAACCGTTTACTATAAATGGGTAGATGCAGGATATGCTTTATCTCTAAAGGGTGCAGTTAACAAAAGAGACGGGCCAAACGGGATAAAATAAATTAATATTATGATCAATTACTTTTAGAAGTCAAACTCAACACAACAACTATGTATAAAAGTTTCAAAATTGGAGAAAACGTATTTTAGGCCAACTCGACCTGCATTGACACGTATAGCAAATTAACCCTTTTGAACCATCATTACCCAGCCTATTGGTTGTCCTTTATCTGTCATACATCTAACCTTAAGTTTTAAAGTGCAAAAGAACAAAAAAAAAAACTTGCAAAAATAAAGAAATCTTATTGTTTCTGTAGCAAAAACTGCTTTTACAAGGTCTTCTTGAAACATAAGTTCTACAAGTTCTTCAATAATGGGAAGAAGACCATAATGATGAATAGCAATGTCTCGTCGCAATAGTGGCAACATTGACTGAATTGCTAGGAGGTTTCTATCTTCTTCACTCAGGTATAACATTGCATTTTTGAACATCAGGTCCATATTGTCTTTTTCTTCTTGGCTATTGAAATCAAGTTTGGCCATTGCCATTGCATGTTGTTGGCATTCTCTTCTGCTATAGCTGAAGATAATAACTGGTTGAAATTGTCTTTCCTTTATCATCTGAAACATAAATTAAACATAATCAATATAGGAAAACTATGACAAAAAAAAGTAGAGAGCTGAAGAGTTATTAGAACATTATTTACTGGTTTGAATAGAGCTTTCACTCATGAACATGTTATGTGTTGTTTTAGGTCTTGTTTTATCTCAATTCTCAAACAGGTCAAACAAGGTTCTTGGTGAACGGGTCAAAGGATTTGAAAGTCTCCCAAAGTCTAGTTTTAAATGCAATACAACCTCCTAATTTTTAAATTTTTATGGTTGGTTGGTAAAAATATTGTTTTTATTCATAAGTAACACATTAATCGGTTTTCTTTAAAATGAACAACAAAAAGTGTTCAGTGGTCAACCTATCTGACCTGTCTCGTTTTGACTAGTTACCCAACCCGCCAATCTTGTAATCCCAAGTTTTGAAGATGAGAAAACCAAAAGAGATACTTAGCCTCATAGGTTCCTTGTCAAAGTAGATTAAAATATAAGAGAGAAACACCTTGACAATATTATATATATCAGATTCACCAGAAGCATCTCATGCCTTCGGGAAGAATATGTCCTCGTTAAACTGCTCATTTCCATCTGTTACAAGGTAAAGTTATAATCCACCCTTGGGCCATACATATTGCTGCAAAGGAGTGGGTCTAAAATCAGTAGACACAAGATGAAACGGTCCTTTAATTTGGAATATCCATGCTGAAAATTTAGTAGCATTCGACAATGTTGTAGACAGTGGCGGACCCATAATTTTTTTATGGGGTGCGGAAATTGTTTAGGCTTGGTTGTCTATCATTGGATTTTAAATTTTTTTCAGTTCGGGACAGGCCTGATTAGGTTGGGTCAAACAATAAATGTACAAAATCATATTGAAATTTGAAAATCACAATAAAATTACGTAAATCTTTACTATGAATAAAAATAATAATAAATACAAAACGTAGCTTCATCTTAATTCCTATTGTATATCAATAAGACTAATAGTTAATCGATTTACCTAATGTAACTAATGCAAGATTATCATTATCAATAATTAAATAGCAATATAATGATCAAAAATTGGTTGTAAGTTTTCTTTTATCACAAATTTTCTTAGAGAAACATTTCCACATAATGAAAAGTGTTTCTCAATTACAAAACTAACGGGCACCAAATATAAAATGAAAACGAAAAATAATTAGTAGTATTTTTTATCAGGTTAAAATTAAATTTTACACTTTAAAATCAGTAAACATAAAGTGATTGCATATAAATAGAAAAGTTGGTAAGTCAGATCCTCATAACATGCAAGTTTAGCCATTCAAAAAAAAATAAAAAAAAATAAATAGAAAACCTAAGATCTTTCAAACTTAATTAAATGGAAAATAAAATGTCACATGAAATATGTTAACTTACATTATTCTTTTACAGAGTAAACTGCTAAAATGGTCACTGAGGTTTGATATTTTTGACATTTTAGTCCAAAATTCAAACATTTTAAATCTGGGTTCTTGTGATTTCAATTTTGTTGCTATTTTCATCCAAAAGCAAAATCTGGTCATATTTTTCAGTTAATATCCAGTTTTTTTTTTTTTTTTTTGTCTTTTCCTCCCTTTTAATGAAAGGCAAAATGGACAGATTTTTTAATATGTTATAATAAAACGTTAAAAGACCATTTTTCCCTTCATTAAAAGGGAGGGAAAAAACAAAAAAAAAGGATATTAACTAAAAAAATCTGACAATATTTTGATTTTGGATGAAAATAGCAACAAAATTGAAACCACAGGGACCTAGATTTAAAAGGTTTGAGTTTTGTATTAAAGTGACCAAACCTCAAGAACCATTTTTACAGTTTACTCTTCTTTTATATTAATTAAATTCTACTTAATTTGAGTAACAGACTTCGAAATTAATCAGGTACCTATACTTATTTAGTTGTCTCATGGTTGTTGACTTTCAAACAAGTGTCACGTCCCGCCAAAATTCAGCCCTATAATACAACAATCTAGAACATTCCGGGGCGGTCTAGATGCGTTAAGAGCCACGCGGAATATTCCAAAAACAGCCTACACTTTGCTGGAACCATTTGGCACTATTGGAAGGCTCAAGATCAGCCAAGAATGGCCTAGAATCTGCTGGAAAAAAGCTGGTCAAAACAGCCAAAAGTATCAGCCATGGAAGGATCTAGAATTTCAGCAAAGAATCATGATATTTAAAAAGAAGTATCTAGATATTGTTATGCAGATTTTTGTAAAGAAATGATCTAGATATGAACCATCTAGATCAGCTCCTAAGTAGTATAAATAGGAGTGTTAGGCATCATTTGCACTCACCCCTCATAACTCACTCATCACCCAACTTCTCGTAAACACTTGCTACTTGTAAACTTTGTTCAAGTAATACATAACCATCTTTGTTGTAGTATTGCACTACAAACTCATTATTGTGTTCACACAAACTAAGACTTCCCGTTGCCATACATAACCAAACCCAATCGAAAGGCTTAACTTAGAATCATTCTAAGTCATCGCACGAGAGTTGAAGGACTAACTCCGTAACACAAGGATCACTTTTTCATATGGGTAAAAGAATGTAAAAAGTAAAAAAAAAATAAAAACAATAATATATATATATATATATATATAAAGGTTTGGTTAGATTCCTCTTATCTTATTTCCTTCTTCTACAACTGTCTGCAACTCCCTCCACCCCTTAAGTACCATTGGTGTCGCCGGCTGCCGGAATAGCTTCGGTAATGCACTTCTCTTCATTCTTTCTTATTTGAAAAGTTCAAGGGGTGCGAATACAAATTTTCAAGGGGGCACTCGAGATTTTAACGGGTATATAACACGAAAAATAAAAATTTCAAGGGGGGCGCCCGCCCCCTTGAACTAGTTGTAGGTCCGCCCTTGGTTGTAGAAAGAAAAACCATCCTAATAGCGTGAGGCAAGGCATGTATACTTTCTTCCCAAAAATACCCCTCTTTCACGATCCTTCATGCATTGCATTTCATCAAATACAACCCATCCAACTTCTTTTATAACATCATTCCCTCTATAAAACATTCGCCTAAGAATCTCAATTGTCATGACTAAGCAACTTGCATCAGGATAGTGTGTGACATCACCCGTCATCAACCCGACATCACCAGGAAACTCTTTACTTAGTTCATACTAGATCTGATTGCTTAAAGCCTCTAATGGAGATACTGTAGATGCATATGTCTGTAGCTTTCGTCTGTATCGAGTCTATATTTACCCGTTTGTGGTCTATGTATAGTTTAATGTATGTTTTGTGATGTATCCGGGATGAAACATGGTGTAAGTGTGTTTTGTAAGTCCACCTGGACGGATGGGTTAGTCATATGGTTTCATCCGGATGGGTTCGCCTATAAATAGGTGGTCATGGTTTCTCATTTGCAACTGTTGTCTTGACACCTTAGGCGAAGCCCTGCCAAATTCTCTCTGGATCTTGTACAAGCTGTTATTATTAATGAGAATGAAGATGTTAAACGGTGTCTGCGTTGTTTCTCTCTTTCCTACTACATTTTCGGATTCCGCACGAGCTTGTAGTTGCTAATCCGGTCTGAGCACGTTCGAGTAACCGAACTCCCGGTCCTTACAGATACGTAAATAACTCTTTCATTGTCTCGAATTGCCATAGCAATTGTATAGTTTGCAATAATCGATTTCCCAGCCGATGCAGGTGTTATTACTACAACCGACTTTTACGCTCCAAACACGCAATGGAGATTCATTGAAAAGCATGAAGGCTGAATTTGTAGATTTTAGCCAATTCGCCTCTATATACTGGATTTAGACGTGCCCCATGGATCGCGTCATTAGCACCGTCGGGTAACGCCGCATGACTACTTGGAACAGGAACCTTTTGTGTATAGTTCTCCATGGATTTAACAATCTACAAAGCCACAAATTCGAATCATAAGATACATACAATAAAGTTGTGGTCAAATAGATATAAATGCCATTTATATATTTATATGGGCCCACAAGTAAATTTCTAAATCACCAAATTCAATCAGAAACATTATTCAAACATAGTCACCCAATTATATCCTCTTATGATATCAATATTTAAACCACAACAATCCTCCAACCACAACCAACAAACAATTCCGTACAGATCAAACCCTACCCCTGTTTCGCTCAAAATCAAACCAATAATCCAATCAATTGATGACAAACACACTCAAAACCTTTTTGCATCAAAATAACTAATACGTTTATGTTTTTCATAATATCCTTTCTGTTATCAAGGTTTTATCAACAATTTTGTGCAAATCAAACCCTACCCTTATTTCGCTCAAAATCAAACCAATAATCCAATCAATCATTGACAAACACACTCAAAACCTTTCTGCATCAACTTATACGTTTATGTTTTTCATAATATCCTTTCTGTTATCAAGGTTTTATTGCCAGGAAAGTGTATAGGTTCATTCGAGCATATATGAACAATCGTTACCTGAATCGATGGTAACAACGACTCCAACAGCTGGTTCGTGGTTGTGGTCATCTTTGATACCAGCGAGCAGCGGCGAAGACCGACGATGTCTGTGTATCACGGCACCGACGTCGACTGTTCGAGAAAACTGGGGCGGTGGTTGTGTATCACGGCACCGGCATTGAATGTTCGTGAAAACCACACTGAATTAGATATTACTCCACTATTCGTTAATGGTATACTTATAGAGGAGGAGTCATGACGATACACAACATTAACCCTGGCTTTAGTGAAAAAGCAAAGTGGTGCAGGAAATAAGCATGGTAGTGAGGATGAAGGCAAGTGGGCTCTAAGTTATAAACCAATCAGATTCAATTGTTCTTTTTTTTCTAGTTTATTTAATCATTGAATTATTTAATACGTAATGGATAATGAAAACTTACAAGGAAAATGTCCGAATATTTCATGTAGTTTAGTGAAATTTCATTTGTAGTCCCTGACTTTCTAAAATTACACTTATAGTCCTTGTCTTCTGTACACTTATTTATGGGATAGTCCCTAGTGTTGATGGAGGTTAGTTTTTTGTGTTAAGTACGTGTGTAATGACTAGTCCTTATCATTAATAAAAATATAAAATAACAATTAAAACATTATAATAAAAAAGAGTTAATATATAGAATTCAAGTGGGACCCACGTGTCTTACTGAAAATCTAAAACGTCCCCTGCACCCTCTTCTCCATAAGCACGCCTCCGCCTCCCCCCTTCACCCCCCCTCCAACTACTGCATTTCATCGCGAGATCGATGAATTAACTGTTATCGAAAACAATTTGAAGAAATAGTGGCAGTGTGATATGCAAAAGATTATTGATTTGCAGCAAAAACTCCAATGGCAGAAACAAACTCCACTGAAGAACACAATTTTTTTTATGTGTTGCAATAAACTGAAGGTCTTGTGTTTCACCCTTCAATAAAGCAAAATCACACATGACCAACAAAACTTTACTAATACAAAGTCCTTTAAACCCTTTCCAACTGAAACCCACTTCCCTCGATGAACTCCTCTATAAAACAAAACAAACCAAACATACCACCCGTTCTTGCCGTCTGACGAGGTGTGACCCGCATCGGTCAACCCGACCCGGTTACAACCTATTATCTTAATATAAATATAAATGATTATTCTAGAACCTTCCATATCTGCATGGAAGTTACACAACCAAATCTCCAACTTTTCGGGAAGATCATGTAAATCTCTAACTTATCGGAATATATCCTAGGTTAGAGGAAACCCTAATGGAAAACCTATAAATAAAGGTAAACGTATAAGGTATGATCATCTTGCTCTCATATAACTTTCTCTTCCTAATTTCCTTTTACTTCCACAAACCGAGACTTATTCTCACGCCGGAGGGTGGTTACAGGAATAACCCCATTCCTGTAACGAGTCCTAACGGTGTTTCTGTTTTGCAGCCAGGCGTTCGGGTCACTAATCATTGAAGTCCTAGCCCATAATCACTACATAGGTCAGTGTTTCTTCATTGGCGCCATCCGTGGGACCTATTCAGTGACAGAACCTCATGGCAAGTGATCAGAACGTAGCAGATCAAACGATGACAAACAATAACCTGACGTTGGGGGCGAACCTCGGTGCCACCACACAGCCTTCCCCAGCCGTTACGAGGTCGCTGGACCTAGAGTTCGAGGCAGAAGGACCACCACCAGGTTTTAACAACATCACCACCGTCTCTTCCCAGACTGTGGTGACGAGTCCGTTTCTTTACATGCCCTCACAACTACAATCAAGGGAGTTGGGGGGAGCTAGCGGTAATATGTTCACCCCAGCAACAACCACTAACGCACAGGCTTCACGCCTCTCCTCCATCCCTGTTATCACATCGGCGAGCCCCATCACCATCGCATCACAAACTAGCATGCCTCAGTATTATCAACCTCTGATTTCCAACTCGATGCCACCGCTATACTCAGCGGCGCTCACGGCGGCATTATCAACACCGCCTCACCAGCCGGTCGTCATGTCGGCCGGAATTATGAACGCCCCCGTCACACCAGGAAACCAAGTATACTTCCCGGGGTATTGTTATGCACCCCCTTATGGGTATTTACCCTCGTACGGGGGTTCGGCGTATCCGCTCCAGGGAACAGCGCAGGGTAGCACTCAATCGCCGTACGCGGCTTACATGCCGCCTTGGTGGAATGTCCCAACGCCACAACCGGTTTATACCCAGACTCCGCCTACGGCTGAGCCTGTGTATGACAGGGGAAACACGGTTAGACCCCGGGTGTCCCCAATAGGAAACACTAACCCTATAGTGGGAGCTGCCCCGGGTATGGACGCCCCACCAACACAGCCTATAAATGTGGAAGAAGATGAACTTACCAGACCGTACAAGCCGATAGACGCAACGTTCCGGTCTAAATTCACTCGAAGGATCGCCGAGGCTCCTATCAAGGAAAAACCCAAGATGCCCCAAACGGTTGGCAAGTATGATGGTCTCGCCGACCCGGATGATCATCTAAACTTATTCAAGAGCGCCGGCGAAGTGGCCTGTTGGTCCATGCCCTTATGGTGCAAAATGTTCGTACAAACGCTAGTGGGCGCGACCCGAGTTTGGTGGGACAGCCTGCCCACAGGTGAAATAGACAGCTTTGAAGATTTAGAATCAAAGTTTATCTTACAGTTTAGCCAGCAGCGCAGACACACGAAAGATAGAAACGAGCTCCTCCACATCCGTCAGCGAGATAATGAGACGGTAGAAAACTTTATCATCAGATTTAACAAGGAAAGCCTGGCGATCCCGGGCGTGACGAATGATCTGGCATGTGGAGCTTTCCTCCAGGGGGTCAATGACGACGAGTTACTGAGAACGCTACATGGAAGGGATGGTGTACCCCCAACAATTGATGAAATACTTCGAATAGCCAAAGTATACGTCATACAAGAGAAAGCGGTAGCAGCTAGCCACACAGCCAATAGGAAGAAAGAAGCCCTAAAGAACCAGGAGGAAAAAGATCACCGGGGATCTAAAAGCAAAAGTAGGGGAGACCGATACCAGAGAAACGACAAAGATGCGCGGTATGACAGACACCGAAACTCCTATTCAAGGAATGAGCCGTCGAAACCTCGATCCGAATACCCCAACTTAAGCAAGACACCGGCTGAAATTTTAGCCTCAGAAAACCTCAAACTTAACCCACCAAAACCATTGAAAGATAACCCTAACAAGGATACGAGTAAATACTGTGAGTACCACAAAGGGAGCGGGCATGACACCAACGATTGTTTTCAGCTTAAGAAACAGATAGAATATTTTGTAAAGTCGGGCAAATTGGCACACCTAGTACGAGACATCAAGCAAGGCCCGCCTGTCGTCAAAGAAGAAAATGACAAGGCGGCAGGCAAGAGGCCGCGTGAATTGAACATGGTACACGCGGATATGGGAAGGGGGGCAAAACGGAGTTTCTCCACGCTCGAACCTTGGATGTTGGCAACAATGACCAAGGAGCCTCGAATGGAGGACTTGCACCTCACTACAGATGCCCTGATCATATCCACGGCAGTAGGAGACTACCGCATGAGGCGAATCCTGGTCGACACCGGGAGCTCGAAAGACATTATCTATGAACATTGCTTCAACAGAATGCAACCAGAAGACAGAAAGTTGCTTGAATCAGTACACGCCCCCATCAAAGGGTTCACAGGGGAAAAGGTTGACCCTATCGGTCAAATCACTTTCCTGGTAACTTTCGGGCAGTCACCTAAAGAAAGAACCATACTCTTGACCTTCCTTGTGGTTCGCGCTGAGTCGTACCACAACGTGATAATCAGAAGATTCACCCTGGGAAAATTGGATGCCATAGTCTCCACGGCAAGAGGTTTCATGAAGTTTCCTACACCGCGAGGTATCGCTACTGTGTTTCGTGACAAGATTGGAGAAGTACTGAGTACCAAAAGATGCCGCCAATGGCCCACCGGAGCCACGGGCCCAGAGAGATGGGTACTAAGCACACGCCATCCGGACCAGATGGTCACAATCGGGGACACTTTGTCTCCAGAAGTTAGAAACGACCTGAAGCAACTGTTAAAAAGAAATGTGGACATCTTCGCTTTTGAGCATTCTGACATGACAGGAATCCCCCGTAACAAAGCAGAACACAAGCTCGCCACGCTCCCAGGCGTTAAGCTAGTGGCTTAGGGTAAACGTAGCATGGCCCCGGACCGACGGGCAGCGGTCGTCAAAGAAGTACGAAAATTAGTGGAAGCTGGAATCCTCAGGGAAACGCAATACCACACATGGATATCCAACCCGGTTATGGTAAAAAAGCCAGATAGCACGTGGCGAATGTGTATTGACTTCAAAGATCTAAATAAGGCGTGCCCCAAGGATGCATACCCACTACCCGAGATTGATTTAAAAGTCGATTCTTTGGTACCCTACCGATTCAAATGTTTCCTGGACGCTTACAAAGGGTACCACCAGATCAAGATGTCCAAAGAAGACGAAGAAAAAACAGCGTTTCATACCGATGTGGGCATTTTTTGTTACACAAAAATGCCTTTTGGTTTACGGAACGCCGGAGCTACCTACCAAAGACTCATGGACAAGGTGTTCGAGACACAAATCGGATGAAATTTGGAGGTCTATGTCGATGACCTTGTAATCAAAAGCAGGGAAGAAAAGCAAATGTTAGCAGACATCGAAGAAACTTTTCAGCGGCTTAGAGAATATAACATTAAATTAAACCCAAAGAAATGCTCTTTCGGGGTGGAAGAAGGGAAGTTCCTGGGGGTAGTAGTCACCCGAGATGGCTTCAAAGCTAACCCAGAAAAGGTGGCCGCCATAACGCGGATACCTTCCCCACGAACATTGAAGGAAGCTCAAGCCCTGAATGGGCGGCTAGTGGCAATCAACAGGTTCTTGGCAAGACATGCCGAGAAGTCCCTGCCTTTCATAAAAACGTTGAAAGATTGCCTTAACAAGAAAAACTTCAAGTGGACCAGTGAAGCAGAACAAGCTTTGCAAGACATGAAACGCTTCATAGAGGGATTACCCATGCTGACAGCACCAAGACCTAACGAAGTATTAAAGATGTATTTAGCGGCAGCTCATACGGCGGTAAGCGCTGTGCTCATGGTTGAACAAGATGGAAGGCAAACACCGGTATATTACATAAGCCGGGTATTAGCGGGGCCTGAAACACGATATCCCACGTTAGAAAAACTGGTCTTGGCACTAGTACACGCCACGCGGCGACTGAGAAGATACTTTCAGGCACACCGCGTGCAAATCTTAACCAATTATCCGTTGCAACAAGTCCTACACAAGCCGGAGATTTCTGGCAGACTGGCCAAGTGGGCAATCGAACTTGGCGCTTTGGATATCGAATATCAAAAACGAACAGCAGTGAAGGGGCAAGTAATTGCTGATTTTCTAGCAGAAATACCTGAGGGGGAAGCCATTCTAGACCCAGTCGTCCAGGACATCCCGGAGTCTAGTACCGCCCGGCAGACCTGGAAACTATACACTGATGGGTCATCTAATGGAAAGGGATCTGGGGCCGGTTTAATGTTGATAAGCCCAGATGAGATCAGGCTGATGTACGCCTTACGCTTCGATTTCGAATGTTCCAACAATGAAGCGGAGTATGAGGCACTACTAGCAGGTCTGAGAATGGCGAAATCTATGGGAGCGGCAAGGGTGGACGCATACGTTGATTCGCTGCTGGTCAACAATCAAGTAAACGAAACGTACGAAGCCAAAGATGAATCAATGGCAAAATACTTGGCGAAAACAAAGGAACTCATGGATTCTTTTGACAACGTCACGCTCAATCATGTACATAGAGGCAAGAATCAGATAGCAGATGCTCTCAGTAAACTCGCCACCTCGGGTATGGAAAAGGAAGTCAAAGTCGAAACGCTGCAGACACGCTCAATTGAACCGCGGAATGTTTCCGCCGTTACAGCGGAAGAGCCTTGCTGGTACACTCCGGTTCTACGTTTCCTTGAAACAGGGGAGCTACCTCCCGCCAAGGGCGAAGCACCGAAGATACAAATGAAAGCATTGCAATATGAGATCAATAATGGTATCCTATATAGAAAATCTTACCTGGGCCCACTGCTGCGATGTGTCTCTCCAACAGAGGCAAAGTATCTCATCAGCGAAATCCATGCAGGTCTATGTGGCATACACGCTGGACCCCGGGCGGTGGTAACCAAAATCCATAGCGCGGGATATTATTGGCCTGGGATGCACGAAGACGCCGTAATGGAACTACGGAAATGCCGCAGCTGCCAGAAATTCGCTCCTCAAACAATAAGGCCCAAGAACAGCCTAGTACCGGTGACAACAGCATGGCCTTTCCAGAAATGGGCCGTGGATATCGTAGGACCCTTCCCGCCGGCCCCCGGAAAGTTAAAGTACCTAATTGTAGCGGTAGATTACTTCACCAAATGGGTGGAAGCTAAGCCTTTGGCCAAAATAACGGCAGACAACGCCAAAAAAATCCCCTGGAAACACATAGTGTGCAGGTTCGGATTACCGCTCTACCTGGTGAGCGATAATGGAACACAGTTTACAGACAGAATTTTCCAGGAATGGTGCACTAATCTCCACATCCAACAAATCTTCACGTCAGTAGCACACCCCCAGGGGAATGGCCAGGTAGAGCGGACAAACAGAAGTTTGCTGGATGGCATCAAGAAACGACTAGGCCACGAGGGAAGCTCCTGGGTGGAAGAATTGCCAAATGTCCTCTGGGCACATAGAACAATGCCCAAAACCAGCAACAACGAAACCCCGTTTAGCCTAACCTATGGAGCGGAAGCAATGATACCCGCTGAAGCGGGATTACCGCCACTACGCCGCCTCAACACAGGCGATGACACTGACAGATCTATAAGGGAAGGCCTGGACTTATTGGGGGAAAGGCGCGAGGCAGCCGCCATCAGCGAAGCCAAATACAAGAAAGCATTAGAAAAATATTATAACAAGCGAGTGGCCAAACAGAACTTCAAAACAGGAGATTACGTTATGCGTGACAACGAAGCAAGCAGGATGGAACCTTCGAGAAAGCTGGGCCCAAACTGGGAAGGCCCTTATGTCGTCCAAGAAGATTTGGGCAAAGGGGCCTATCGCCTATCCCGACTAGACGGCACACCAGTACCACGCAGTTGGAACATCGTCCAGTTAAGGAAATGCTACCTGTAAAACCCTGCTCCTAACAGCAGGAGTTAACTATTTTTCTCAGTTCACAATTGTAACTCACCCTCAGCGGTGTCTTTTCATTTTTACTTCAGTTCAAGTTTAATAAAAAACATTTACTTTTGTTTTTACCATGAGTTACCATCGCACAACGAATGCATCAAACGGTAAAAATACAAACAACACCCTTAAACACGAAATATTTTCATTGACACAAGTTGTAGGGTTAAGAAATACAGCGCTAACGGCGGGTATCTTGGTAATAGATACATAAACCGCCACAAAACAGATAGGCATTTTTACATACACATAACCTATCTCACACAAACCAAGTACTTGTCCCTGTCGTTAAAAGCCAACACATGGGAACCAAAAAACAGAACATGTTCAACACATCTACTGATGGAAATTGGGTGCCATCACCACTGCAGGGGTATGCAGCACCACATCACCATCAACAAATGTAACTGGATCAACGGCAAAGTTGCCAGATGATTCACCATCCACCACCGGAACCACCATTCCCGACCCATCCATCTGTTGCTTCTTGAGGTGACCACCAGAGCGACGTTGGTACGTAATACGGCATTGCCGGTCATGATCCACCAGGATAAGATCTGTCAGAACGTCAACTGACAAAGACGGCATTTCAGGATCCATTGGCTGAGGGTCCTCGACAACAATGCTCTGACATGCCTGGTTTGCCCGGGCCGACGCAACATTGGGAAGTGGCCTTCTTCTTCGAAGCATCGACCTTGTCACTGGATTCTGCAACTGGAGTAAGCCATCTGCAGCATCCAGCACTCGGAAGATTTCGGAAAGACGTTGCTTATACCTTTTTCTCTCCATCCTGACTAAGTACCAAATAAGGAAAAGAAGGCAAATTTATAGAGAGGTTAAAAAGACGTGACGATGATGACGTTAGAAGCATTAATAGAAAATAATCATTACACGTCACAGAGCTATATTTTCAAAATACGGCGGTGTCAGAAATCATGGCATTAGCATTAAAATGGCTGTCAAATCAAAACAGACACGGGCACCAAACCCGAGTCAAACAGTGTCATTAGCAAAGCCACAAAGTACATAACAAACAAAACAAAACAAATCTATCATTCTTCTTCAGATTCCTCCATGGGGTCCAGCATCAAACGCAGCGACTCTATACCATCTTCATTCACTTTATCCATCAAATCGCCATAACAGGGCAGCGGCTCGGTGTATGCCGCTTCAAGGGCATTTGACATGTCACTTTGGAGTTTGCTTTTGACAGCGTGGAAGTCTGGAGGTATCTTGTCCAACTGATGACACTCCACATAGCCTTTATACACACCATCATGATGTCCGGATTGATAAGCAGCCGCGGAGAGACGATCGATTAGATTGGTAAAGGGGGACGACTCGCGTAAGTACTCAAACGCCCCCACCAGCCCATTAGTTATCAACCAGTTCCTGTCACCGCGAATAGCCGCCAACTGGCTAGTCAACTCGTCCACCTCGGCGTTAGATTGTGCCAATGCATTTTCAACCTCCTTTAGCTGGGAAGCGGAAGATGTAGCCAGCTTGTTATTCTGGGTTACAAGAACATCACAATGGTTCTGGAGCTCCTTAACCTTTCCCTCTCGCTCCTCTAGCTCCGCCTGAAGTAGCCGGATTTTGGTATGGGAGGCTTCCACTTCGGCGGTCAGGCCTTGGTATCGTTCCTGAACCTGAGACACAAAATCAGTGTCAACACGGAACTTTTCCAATTGTGTCGATAATTCAAGTCTCACCTTTTGGGCCTCCGCTATGGCCTTGTGCTCCAACTCTTCCTGTATGTTCTTGGCTTGAGCCAGAACTCGGTCTTTTTCCGCCACATCGCGGGCCCACATAATCCTTTCTTTAGCAAGATGGGCAGTAACCCTCTTCAAATCCTCCTCAGCCTTGTTTTTCTCAAACAAAAACCTCGCTTCCTTCAACCCAGCAGTTTGAAGTTGACTCTCCAAGCGATGCTTATCATCCGTCAACTCTCGAATAGTAGCCCGCGCTTGGTGGAGTTGGGTGTTATCATGCATCCATCTACGACGAATTTCCATTAGCCTTCGCGGTAGGCTCACAGAATCAGATATCGAAGAATTCATCAGATCTTCATTGTTCAACCCCTCCACGTACGCCGCCTCGGCCGGGGGATATGCCCGCTCAACCCAGTGTTGAATAACAGGGGGGAAAATAAGCCTTGAAGATTCAGCGATTTTCCATTGCGGCTGATAGCGTTTGTCTTGAGCATTGGGATCCCATCGAACGGTCGGTAAAAATAGGTCATCGATCAGACGGACACCATCATCAGCAATGCCGCTGCTTGACCCCCCAGCCTCACTAGCAGCAACACCACCAAGGCTAGTCACCTCCTGGGCCATGGATGCGGCGGTAACTTCTTTCTCAGCAACAGAAAAAATACTTATGGGCGAATCAAACAAGGATGTACCAACGCCGCATGTCCGAGGTGCAGCAATTGGATCAACGGTCACAGCTACAGATAAGGTAGGAGTAGGAAGCGGCATGGCACAGCTAATAGCAGTGGTAGCGGAAGCCTGGGTTTTGGGCTCCGCAGATACGCCAATACTGGCATCCGGCACCGACAATGCCACAGTTGCCACAGGAGTTTATGTAGCAACCCCAGTTGTTACTCCCACAGAGGTACCTGCACAATCAAACGAAACAATTTAGAAACACGAAGTTTTTAGACCACATCAGCAACCCAGGTCAGCAGGTACGTACTTATCAGGAAAGCATGAGCAGCTTGTATCGCCTCGAAGGCACTTAGGGTGGGAACAACGAACGTTTTCCTCTTTTTCAGGGCACGTCCAGGGCTCGTCAGGCCGGCGGACAGTGAAATCCTGCCCAAGGGAGGCGGCTACCTCAGTAGAAGCAACAGCAACATTAGTCGTCGTATGTTTCTTTCCGGTAAGCTTTATCCGAGCGGTTTTCTTCTCCACCGCAGGGGCACTGGTAGTTGAAGCGGCTGATAGGGGGGAAATGTATGAAGCCGGGTCCGCTGGTACAGCGGGTAAAATAAACTGTTCAAGGTGCATCCCTAGCACGTCCAGCTCCCCTTCATCCAGCACACGGTCAACAGGCTTTAACGCCAAGTGCCGCGGAGGATCAACAAAATCAAACATACTCCATTCCCCTGCGGAATGTATATACGTCATTTTCGAAATTAAAGACAAATATGACCAAGGATAGTCAAACATACCTGCATCATCCCTTTGAAACGAGGGGTATCGCCGGATATCACGCCATAACAAACTCATACCGGCCATCACCAGAGCACCTTCAGGGATAACTGTGCACTCGAAGGGACGGCCCGATACATACGCGTCCTCTGAAGGACCTTCATCTTTGACCTTATCTTTTGGCCCCTTTTCCCTCCAATGCATTTCACCAGGGATAACAGAGGCATCAATATAGAAAAAGTTTTTCTTCCAATCTTTATCCCTAGAACTGGTAGGAATGTCCCTAAGACAGGACACATCAGTATCTCGCCGATCGAAGGTAAAAAAAGGGGATTTCCACACAAGCACGAAGAAAGCCCTAAACACAACCAGTTCCGGAATATGACCTAGGGCAATACAGGCAAATTCGAACTGGCGAAGTTTCACCAGGCCAAGAGGATGTAATTGAGAAATATGGATGCGGTAAAAATCAAGCACTAATTTGAGAAACTTGGTAACGGGCAACCGGAAATTACAGAACTTGAAGAAATCACTAAACAACGTGATTTTACCCGTTTTCAAGGGGAATGCAGTATCCGTTTTGGACGGCAGTATAGGGTTCCATTCGGCCCGGATACCGTAGTCTTGAACAAGGTTGTTGTACGACGTTACGCCCCACTTGCAGAACAGCACGTCGGTAGTGGCGGCAGCAGAAGAAGACGATTCACTAGGTTTCGATGCCATTTTTCGGAAAGAATGATAAGAGAACGATTTGGGGGAGAGAGATTTGAACTCTCACATATAGAGGTGTTATTTATACGCAAAAGCAACTTTTCAAATTCAAAAAGACGTACGGGCGGAAATACGTGTCCAAACAGGGTAAGAACAGTTGTCATCCCAATGATGACCCAATTGTCACATCCTATCTTTTTGCCGTCATTTCCCCAAAACATAACGGCACTAAGCCCAATGTTTTTGGCAATAAGCATAGTATAATATTTTTTCCTTTTTTCTCTCTTAGTCCGAGCTAATGGATTTCTTTCCATGAACTCGGACTGGGGGGACATGACGAGGTGTGACCCGCATCGGTCAACCCGACCCGGTTACAACCTATTATCTTAATATAAATATAAATGATTATTCTAGAACCTTCCATATCTGCATGGAAGTTACACAACCAAATCTCCAACTTTTTGGGAAGATCATGTAAATCTCTAATTTATCGGAATATATCCTAGGTTAGAGGAAACCCTAATGGAAAACCTATAAATAAAGGTAAACGTATAAGGTATGATCATCTTGCTCTCATATAACTTTCTCTTCCCAATTTCCTTTTACTTCCACAAACCGAGACTTATTCTCACGCCGGAGGGTGGTTTTAGGAATAACCCCATTCCTGTAACGAGTCCTAACGGTGTTTCTGTTTTGCAGCCAGGCGTTCGGGTCACTAATCATTGAAGTCCTAGCCCATAATCACTACATAGGTCAGTGTTTCTTCACCGTCAAATAAAAGTAACTTATTGTCTGCCATGTCACTCCATTCGCCAGCGTTTCTTAAGGCTATGAAAGACTTGGTGGTTTTGATGCATCAAAGGTTGCCGTGAACAATTAAAAAATATATGAGATATTGAGATTGATCATAATTCAACTTTAAACTTAGAAATAAATGAGAAAATAGTTTGTCAATCAACCAACTCAATTCTAATATATACACATGGACATGTACCACAAATACTATAAAACAAAGTAACGTATAACTTTTTTAACCTTTATCGATTTGATTAAACATGATATGTGATGTCAAGAAGAAGATTTAACGAAAAAGGAAATTAACATGTTGATGAAGTATAACAAACATTATGCCCCCATAAACATATGATATCTATCACTTTAATAAGCCTTCATCAGCTGGATTTTATTCTGTTTCCTGCTGAGAAAATACCAGCCCTAACCACAATCTCCATAGTTCAAAGTCATAGCACATGAGACTATTATCCACTCAAATGATAATGAGATTAAGGGTTGATTATTCCGCTAATGTTGTTAAATGGCATATGTTTTATTTTCAGTTTCAAACTAATGTAAAAGCAGTTGTTTTGGCAGTTATGATAGCTCCAGGTGTATTAAGTTTTGATAATGTTATTGTAATTGTCCCTAGTCCCTACTAAGTTTATTGTTATATGACATTTGTCAATATTGGGGATTTAAGGCCAACAATTGGTCATAAATTACTCTGCTGAGGTCTGATCCGACCCATGGTGTATTGGGGCGATGTAAAGCGTTGTGAAACATGATCCACGACATAAAGAGTATGAGACTTGAGGTGAATGTCGAAGATATTGAGCATATAGATAATATAAGCGCAAAATATCCCTCATTTTCAACCATGTTCTTCTTCTCATTCCGAGTTGTTGCTTGTATTCTTGATTTCACACCCAAGATTCGATGTTCTTCCATCTATCTTGTAGATTGAGACACCAATTTGTGGGGCCTTCCAAGGGGAGGGCCTAATCAAATATAGAGAAAATCATAAAGAAAAAGAGCAAAATAATAGCAATTATACCTTCGAATCTCAACAAAAAGAGAATTGCGATGGCGACGGTGATGGTTTCCTGGTACAAATTACATCCAGAAGACCAACATTCAAGCCACAAGCCAAGTATAAAGAGTAGATAGCACAAAAACACTGCCTCTGAAAATAAACAACTTGTAGACATAGAAACGTCTACAATAGTTTCATCATTCATGCAATAACTACCACAAAAACAACTGGAAACATTTAAAAATACGTAAGACAACTCAATTTGAAAGAACTAACCAACGAACCTGCCTGTGACAACCCGAGTTTTCAAGGTCTCTATTCAACTTAATTTATCTGATATGCAATATACGTGTTGTTTATAGATTCGTAGTGTGTGTTATATGTGTGCTTGTACTAACATATGTTGGTATGAATAATATGTTTTATTTAATGTAAGTGGAACCATGCCAAACACCCCCCTACGAAAACACCCTCTAGCCGAAAACCCACCGCCCCAACGAAATCACCTGGACGAAAACACCCAAGTGTTTTCGTCAGGAAGTGGGCCGGCGAAAACGGAAACGGGCTTCGGCTCAGTAGCGAGCAACTATAAGGTTTTGATAATAACCTTTACGTTAGAATTTTTATCTGAAAACCCTAGTCACCTCCCACATTGCGGCAACCTTGAGACCCTTGAAGCCTCTCACTTTGTCCGGTTCATTGCTCTCCTGTTCGGGTTAGTTATCAATTATTGATAGTTATTTAATGGAAATGATTATGGGTTATTGGTGTGTTATCATGAGTTAACTGTTATGTTGAAGGATGGTAGATTGAATAGATAGATGTAATAGGAATTCCTATAATTTGGTGTAAAATCGGTTGTGTTGTGCATATGATTTATGTTTGATATTGTTGATCTGATATGACTAGCAGATTAGGGTTTATGTTAAAAGATATGATGAAAACTTGATGATCACAACAACTTGCTGATGATTGATGACAGAATAATAATTGAATGATAATCATGATTGTATAGTGATTTGGTAATTCATATGATTACATAGTTTTGGTCCGATTGAATGATTGTTAGATGATGCGTTAGGGTTTTGGAATACGTAACTGTTGTTGATGATGATGTTGTAACCAACGAAAACCAGGGACCGACGAAATCAAAAGGACCAGACGAAAACACTTGGGTTTTCGTCAAAACCTAAACTCGGCGAAATCACTTGGGATTTCATCGCCTGAGTGATTTCGCCAAAAGCGATTTCGTCCCAAGAGATTTCGCCCACAAGTGTTTTCGCCATACATATGATTTCGGGACGAAATTTCTTTCAAGTTAGGGATAATGTGACAACCCGAGTTTTCAAAGTCTCTATTCGACTTAATTTATTTGATATGCAATATACGTGTTGTTTATAGATTCGTAGTGAGTGTTATATGTGTGCATGTATTAATATATGTTGGTATGAATAATATGAATAATATGTTTTATTTAATGTAAGTGGAACCTTGCAAAACACTCCCCTACGAAAACACCCTCTAGCCGAAAACCCACCCCCCCAACGAAATCACCTGGACGAAAACACCCAAGTGTTTTATTCAGGAAGTGGGCCGGCGAAAACGGAAACGGGCTTCGGCCCAGTAGCGAGCAACTATAAGGTTTTGATAATAACCTTTACGTTAGAATTTTTATCCGAAAACCCTAGTCACCTCCCACATTGCGGCAACCTTGAGACCCTTGAAGCCTCTCACTTTGTCCGGTTCATTGCTCTCCTGTTCGGGTTAGTTATCAATTATTGATAGTTATTTAATGGAAATCATTATGGATTATTGGTGTGTTATCATAAGTTAACTGTTATGTTGAAGGATGGTAGATTGAATAGATAGATGTAATAGGAATTCCTATAATCTGGTGTAAAATCGGTTGTGTTGTGCATATGATTTATGTTTGATATTGTTGATCTGATATGTCTAGCAGATTAGGGTTTATGTTAAAAGATATGACGAAAACTTGATGATCACAACAACTTGCTGATGATTGATGACAGAATAATAATTGAATGATAATCATGATTGTATAGTGATTTGGTAATTCATATGATTACATAGTTTTGGTCCGATTGAATGATTGTTAGATGATGCGTTAGGGTTTTGGAATACGTAACTGTTGTTGATGATGATGTTGTAACCAACGAAAACCAGGGACCGACGAAATCAAAAGGACCAGACGAAAACACTTGGGTTTTCGTCAAAACCTAAACTCGGCGAAATCACTTGGGATTTCATCGCCTGAGTGATTTCGCCAAAAGCGATTTCGTCCCAAGAGATTTCGCCCACAAGTGTTTTCGCCATACATATGATTTCGTCTAGTGTGTGACGACAGAAACCTTGTTTGGTCCGTTAACTGAGTTAAGTTCGTTAACTCTGTTAACCTTATTAACTGTGTTAAATTGTGTAACTCTGTTAAGCATGTAACCCTGATGGGTTGTTAACTTTGTTAGTTAAATTAACTCTGTTAGTTCATTATTCCTGTTAGGTATGTTAGATCCTGTTAAGATTGTTAATCTTGCTAAGTACGTTAACATTGCTAAGCCTATTAATCTTGTCATGTATGTTATGAATAACCAAGTTAGTGCAAACTCTGAAGGACATTTATATGAAACATGAATTGCATGACTTTGATTAACTGCTTATGTGATACGTGCTAATTGCTTAGGCACACTCTGTGACATTGATTGTATGTGAAACCCTACGAAGATGTACTGATTGTGTATACGTGCATAACTATAGGAGTTGACTGATTACTTGTGAGCACATAGTTTAGCATACCGAGCAAACCAAGGTGAGTTCACCCTCTTACCAAGGCATGGGATTCCCGGTGGGATGGGAATGGGATTTGTATGACTACCCGTACTTTCATCACTACTAGACTACTTACTACCGTCCTCGGGTTGGGAAGGACGCCAGTGCTAAATCCTACGTAAAACCTATGTACTATTGTCCTCGGTTTGGGAAGGACGCCAGTGCTAAAAACCTACGTAAAACCTACGTACTACTGTCCTCGGTTTGGGAAGGACACCAGCGCTAAACCTACGTACTCGCTACGTACTACTGTCCTCGGTTAGGGAAGGGCACTTACGTAAAACCTACGTAAACTCAAACTTACCACTGTCCTCGGATTGGGAAGGACACCTATAGATACAACTAGTCTAGTAACATACAACATGGGAAGCCCCCACTTACTATTGTAAAGGTTTGGAAAACAAGGGTACTGGGTAACGCATGGTTATGAAACGAACTTACGATTTCTGAAACGAATTCATTAACTGAACAATCAACTGTGAACTCGCTCAACTTTGTTGTTGACTCGTTGTTACATGCCTTGCAGGTCGATAGTTACTCATGGAGCTTGCACAAGGAGGCGCGGTCGTTGTGGGACATGGACAGTGGATGCCATGTTAAAAACATTATGACGTTTTGAACTTAATACTTATGTTGGGTTTTCATATTTATGCTTCCGCTAAACACCTAACTATGTTTTGTTTTGAACACCTTTCGTATTGATGGGTTGAAATTTATTTAATACTTACATTGTTCAATATGATTGGTGGCTTGGTCCTGGTCAGTCACGCCTCCATGCGGTGATACTCCGCGAGTGGATTTTGGGGGTGTGACAGATTGGTATCAGAGCCATTGGGTTATAGTGAACTTGGTTTTAATAAGGGAAATTTTTTTTTGTTAAAACCAGACTATAACCTGTACAGTGCTCAGCGATCCACAACAACGCTTCTGTGACAAATGGCAATAAACCGGCAATTCCGTACAAACTAATCACTATTTTATTTACATAATCTCATGCATTTAGCGTAATTTAATTACGTAACAGTGTCGTTAATTGGATAACAAGGTTAGGACAAGGAAACAATGCTAAAACATATGTTGGTTTTCGCCTCATTGCGAAATCAGACAAACAATGTCCTAAAAGTGTTGGTAGAAAGTGCCACGTGCACTATTCACGGTTACACTATTCATGCCAGCAAACCGTGAAATCAGACCGAAACACTGAAAAACGACACTCGGATAACATAACTGAGTCCATTAAATTAAGAAAACATTATTATGAAAACACATCTTGCAAAAATCTAGGACTTTCCAGTACAACGCCCTAAAGACTAAAACGTCTGGTTCGCTAAAAATATAACATTTTTAACTTGTCCATATTAATAATTAAGCATTTCTGGAACTTCGGAATGATGACAATTGATGACATATACGCTAAAACACTTTGGGAATATCATTGTAGTGTCCAAAATAACAAGCTTCCAGTGTTATATCGCTATACACATAACTTGTTCGTTATCGACCCGAAAAACTAGTAAGCGGTATTTTCGCCACAAAACAACCAAGCGAAGAAACTAGTGAACTAGTTAAGCCTATTTTGAGACTCGGAATCACCTCATGCTTCGCTTGATGGTGGAATAACAACTTGCGACGAAGTCTTGTCGGTACGACACAAAAGTGTCGTTAACTAGCCAACGCCTAAACGGAAAGAATTCAAGGTATTAAAATACAACTTACACTAGTCTAGTGAACTAGTTAACTATATTTTGACGTCGCAAGTACCCTAAATAAACGCCATAGTATCGATGGTGAATTAAAACCATAATTTTCGGTATTATATTATACCTTCCATATACCACCCGGTATCGAACCAACGAGCGAATTAGTGACATATTTACCATCCAAAATCTATACCCACTAAATATATAAACTAATTAAGACTTTACTTAAAACCTTGAACTACCCTAACTAACATACTTAAACTAATTACCAAAATATCTCATATTTTAATTAAATGTCACATGTTAAAAAAAAACACAATCTTTACAACCATTTCCCCAAGTTCGATCATAAGGGTCCCACCCACCTTATTCTTGTTGAATTTGTGAGGATTTGAAGTACGGTGAGTGATAGAAGTTGTTGAAAATGATCATATACATCACTCTTATACACATCATCCTTATCTACATTATTCAACTTTCAAAACAACAAAATCCTTTTCTTTTACACCCCTTGTTCACGGCAGCCTTCATTCCCCCATTATACTGTGACAACCGGTGATTAACGGCTTCTAATTACGCGATTATCAAACGTTTAAGGCGATAATAAATAGTGTTTAAGGCACTAACTTAATTAGACTTTTGGTATGCCTAGGAACGCCTACTCGACTTTACAGTACGCGGATGATAATCTACGGGAAATCTACCGAGCGTTAAACGGTAACGAACTGGCACCGTACAAAATACTGACAATGCCGACAAATACGAGCCTTACATATATAACTTATATGTATGAATTTGGTTTAGTGAATTTACCATGCTCTCGAACGACACAAAACGCAAACGTGAATGAAAAACGCGGAAACAATAACGCACCGACAATCAACAACGAAACGGGAACATCGGACACGCGTATTACCTACAAAATTGAAATATTATGACATATTTAGCTTCGTAATCGAATTTTAATATCCACAGTTGAAACGATCGAAAAACGTACAAGAAATGACAAACGAGGCTTTTACACGATTTAACGCGACCAGCGAACGAACACGTCGAACAACAGTTTCCGACATAATTTTTAGTGTTATGACCCTAAAATAATATTTTACGATGTTCCGTGAAGTTAGGTTGCGAAAACGGGCCTTGGAAACGTAATCGGGCCGCTCAAAACACTAGAAACTGACATGTGGGTCTTGGACCCAACCCAAATAAACCCCATCCCTTTTACTTAGCCGTTCAAGCCTACCCCATTCCAACTTTTCTTTTGGTTTTTATATAACCAAGTACTTTAGATTTGTATAAAAAAAAATAATAATATCATGCCATAAAAGATATGCATTGTCCTTCACCCTACCAAACCACAACTTAGCTTTGACTTGTCAAGAAGAAATCGGTCATCTCCCCTGACAGCCATCAACTTTATGACTATTTCCACTTACATACTCAATATGGCTTCATAATTTCTTCTATGTAGACCTCCATATTTTAAATTCACATTTAAAATAAACATTTTCATACCCAAGAACCATTTTTACAAAACTCCCAAATTCTCTTTCTCCCTCTCCTCACCTACGACTCTCTCTGTCTATCTTTTCTTGGAAGATTTCAACAAATAACAATTTTAAGCTTCAAAGTTCAAGCATCAGATCAAGAATCCAAGTTTCTAAAATCCAAGATATAGTTTTCTAGTTCAAGCCTTTTTCTTACCCTTCTCCTTACTTGCTTCTTGTAAGTATTATTTTGAAAAGAAAAAGAATTAGTAGTTTTACTAAACTTCCATGTATTAGGATCACCCAAATAATTTATGGATGAAGGTTCATTGTTTTATAAGGGGTCCATGTTTTAAACTCTTGGTCTAATACCGAAAAAAAAATGATTTTCATGATTTTTCCATGAAAATAATGGGTGTAAATTTAAGAAAAGCCTAGCTTCTTATAAAAGTTATGTTCCATGATTTTTGGTTTCCTAAGGACTTCGTAGTTATATTGTTAAAGATTTTACTAAAAATCTTTTCAAAACATTAACAAGTTTGATGCTAGTAAACTTGGATATTTAGATATGCAGTTTATAAAGAATCTATAACTTGTTACATGAGATGAAATCATATTATATACCTATAATCTACTTCAAGGTTTTATAATGATTTTTATTTTATTATATATGTTGTTAGGAAACCTTGTTAAAAAAAGGTTATATAATTATTTCTTGTCAACATTTGAATTCCGATAACATGTATATATTTTCAAAATATGCACCTCATGGAATTTTAGATCTAAAGGTAGGAATAGATATATATTTTTGTCGAAAACCCGACAAAAGTATATATTCATTTCTCGGGCATATTTGTATATGGTCATTTAGTGTTGAACCACCTTCACTTTTCAAGTAATAATAACATCTTCTTAGAACCGTTTAGTTAACCATTCGGTAGAGCTCGGACACGTAGTTTAACTACGTTGATTAATTAGAAAACTTATAATTATTCATTGATTAGGAATGCTTTAGTTGCACGCTAGCGAGTTCACATTCTTGGAATGACATCACGGAATCACACTAAGCTAGCTTTGCACAAGGATATCAAGGTGAGTTCATAACCCCCACTTTTTACTATTTTACATTTTTATAAATGTTTTCGGGGGTGGAAAGACATGCAAGTTTTGTAAAAATAAACAACTTTTCGATGAACGAAAACTCATATTTCTAAACCGTGTTGCGAACGAATTTCAAGGAACTTAAATGGTTTACGAATGATTTCGATCAAACATACCGGTTTTACAAAACATGCGCCTATTTACGAAACGTGCATGATTTTCTAATGGGTACGGGCGACACAGTCGAGGTGATTCGACACAGTCGAGGGGATTCGACACAGTCGAGGTGATTCGACACAGTCGAGGGGATTCGACACAGTCGAGGTGATTCGACACAGTCGAGGGGATTCGACACAGTCGAGGTGATTCGACACAGTCGGAGTGATTCACACAGTCGAGGTGATTCGACAGAGTCGAAGTGATTCACACAGTCGAGGTGATTCGACACAGTCGAGGTGATTCGACACTAAAAACCGTTTACACAGGTTGAGTACTTCCTATGTCGCCGCATACGTTAATGTCCTCGCGAAACATTAATGATCAACCTGTTCATAGACGCTTTACATACCCATTTACAACACTAAAACTTTCATGTATTCATAAGATTCATTTGATGGAAACTCACAAATACATGAATTACCAACTTTGGTAACGTTTTTCAAGTTATACCTAAGTAAGAGGAAGCACTGATCCTGCTTACAAAGGTTCGTTTGGGCTCGGCCCATTCTCTCTCGTGCAATGCACAAACACTCTCATGGGCTAGACTCACAGTCCTCATATATCATGCCAAGAAAATGATTTTTCTATATCTTCTCAACAACTTTTAAACCGGTTATCAAAAAGATTTATTTTAAATCTTTTCAAAACAAACTATGAACTCGCTCAACTTTATGTTGACTTCTTCGCATGTTCTTTCTCAGGTTGCATTTTCAAAACTATGGAACGGTTGGAATAGGAGAACCCATGGGAATTCGAGTACTTAGCAGGCGTTCAATTTCTAGAAGTCTTAGCTTTTTGCTTCCGCTGTGCAATGAAGATACCGGTCCAGTCACGCCAGCTCTGATATTTCGGGGTGTGACAGATTGGTATCAGAGCTATAGGTTTCAGTGAATTAGGTTTCTGTAGAGATACCTAGGCTTTAACCTCACTTTCCTTCTGAGGACATAGATTATTAAGACTTTAACGCATACAGAACGCCTACGACTCGAATATGGGTTCCAACCGTTGCCGAAACAATGAGTCAACATTTTGGTTTTTAAACATGCACAAGAGTTGTGTTTGATACACGATACACGAAATGATTACATACAGTAAGCAAAACCTTGAGGGTTTTGATAACATGCATCTAGGACCTTTGGAGAATTTATGTCAGAATCCATAAACGGTCATTACGTAGGAACTGCGACTATTAACTCGGGCAACCGCCATCATATTATGTCGTCTATGCTATTTCACTTACCCGAGCAGGTAACCTACGCGGAACGAAATGTTAGTGCACAAGAGCACATGAACCTCAAATTACACGTCAACGGATGTCGGAACATATCACTTTCTACGCGGAACGAAACGCTAGTGCACAAGTATACATGAAACTTAAACTATACGTCAGCGGACGTCGGAGTACATCACACACGACTTTCGAGGCAAGGCCTCGGGAAAAATGCAAATAGACACGACAACAACGATGCTAATCTCGTCAGCGGGAGAAGATTTCACAAGATTTCACAACAGTCGATACTTACTCCGAAGAGACTCACAATTACTGGCGCTGCAAAAGAAGTCACATGTCTTCGCATTCCCCCTACTTCATTCACGGCGATTATGCTACATGCAACATTCTATGGTAATGTCACATAACAACCAATCATCACGTGAACTTCCAGGTAAAGTCCTTAAATTTCTTTTTTTTGAAATTTCGACTTCTTGCATAGTGAGTAGATTTTTGCATTTCTACTCCCCCTCCTAATGATCGTTGCACCACAAAGATTTCTTCCATGATAGCAAACACTCAATTGTTTTATTTTTGATGAATTCATATGTACGCATGCATTGTTTATTGCGCATGTGGTTCGTTGATTCGTGAAGACCATTAGAGGGCTTCACTCCAAATGGTCGTTTTATCAAAAGCTCAAATATCGTTCGCTATACTTGATCTTTGCATTGTGATCTAGATGACCCGCATTGTTGCAAAGTGTTGACTTTTTTTGATATCGAGTCAACGAACTAGTTGAAACACTTTTCTTTCGAATACATTACATGGTTTGTTCATTGTAACCATGTCGAAATCTCTTGTTAACACATGCATTCATTGTTGGAATGTGACTAAACCAAGTTCAATTGTTCAACTTGCTTGTAATATATATTCGATTCAAGATTCCATATGATGGATTGAGGCCATCATATTCGAAATAATCCCATCAAGCACTTCATTTGCTTTGAACCATAACATTGAATCGTTTCTTTGATCACGATCACCTTGTGGTGGCGTTTTTCACAAGTTTGAAGCTTGCGCTAATATCGTTGCTCACCTCATGTACGGATTTAATTATTTATTTATTTGTTTATTGACATTAAATCCGCTTTGTTGATTTATCATATTAAAGCAATCTTAACACAATCGTGTGTTAAGATAATGGTACACAAATTCATGTTATAGATTCTGGTGTACCTCCTAACGGTTCTTTCATCGATCAAACATTTTGTGATATTTATCGCTCTTTCATTTTCGATCGAAAAACATTATTTATTTATTTCATCTTCGGTTGAAAATCCTATGAGAATTTTTTTGAAACAAACTTTCAGATTTACTTCGTTGAACCTTTCATCTGATTTCAAACATGGTGAACTTGTTTGATCACCGCTATTATTGAACTGTTCCAATCATTATGACACCTTGTGGTGTCAGAACGTACTTGTAGCTTGGGCTAATCATGATCGATCGTTTCATGCAAAACACGGTGATGCTTGTTCGGTCACCGCTATTGTTGAATTATTTCATTCACTACGGCACCTTGTGGCGTCGGTATAAACTTGTAGCTTGTGCTAATCACGATCAATCGCTTCATGCGAAACTACGTATGCTCTTTGTTTGACTAATCATTTAAATAGTCGTAATGCGACTATGTATTATGACAATGATACACCAGGTTCGGTTGTATTTCATTTCGGTGTATCCTTGCAACTCAACAATGTCAATACGTCGATTTTATCTTATCCATTTATTGGTTCAATAGTTGACAAATCATTTCATGATTCCATCTATTTGAGCTTGTTAAATTCGAGTTTCAATCATACAACAACCAACGCAAGTTACCGTTGGTAGTAAAGTCTATTGTTTCAAGAATTGGTTTTCATATTGTGAACATTCAATTGGAATTCTGTTAGTCGAAATTCCTCTTTTGTTGAACCCCATAAGCTTGGTCGCATTGGTGATAGCATCACTACGCTTCGTTCACTGGACATCTGTTTCTTGAACAAACTCAGCTGAACCGTTGGGTTCTTATTGATGCAAAATATTCTTGCAATCACGTAATCTGAACAAGTTTTGGTTCGATTGCACAGTCTTTTACTTTGGTGTTATTCGGACTTACCTAGGAACGTCATAACTCTAAGGAGATAACACAGTTTAAATTTCGAGGACAAAATTTCTGCAACAGGGGGAGAATGTGACAACCGGTGATTAACGGCTTCTAATTACGCGATTATCAAACGTTTAAGGCGATAATAAATAGTGTTTAAGGCACTAACTTAATTAGACTTTTGGTATGCCTAGGAACGCCTACTCGACTTTACAGTACACGGATGATAATCTACGGGAAATCTACCGAGCGTTAAACGGTAACGAACTGGCACCGTACAAAATACTGACAATGCCGACAAATACGAGCCTTACATATATAACTTATATGTATGAATTTGGTTTAGTGAATTTACCATGCTCTCGAACGACACAAAACGCAAACGTGAATGAAAAACGCGGAAACAATAACGCACCGACAATCAACAACGAAACGGGAACATCGGACACGCGTATTACCTACAAAATTGAAATATTATGACATATTTAGCTTCGTAATCGAATTTTAATATCCACAGTTGAAACGATCGAAAAACGGACAAGAAATGACAAACGAGGCTTTTACACGATTTAACGCGACCAGCGAACGAACACGTCGAACAACAGTTTCCGACATAATTTTTAGTGTTATGACCCTAAAATAATATTTTACGATGTTCCGTGAAGTTAGGTTGCGAAAACGGGCCTTGGAAACGTAATCGGGCCGCTCAAAACACTAGAAACTGACATGTGGATCTTGGACCCAACCCAAATAAACCCCATCCCTTTTACTTAGCCGTTCAAGCCTACCCCATTCCAACTTTTCTTTTGGTTTTTATATAACCAAGTACTTTAGATTTGTATAAAAAAAATAATAATATCATGCCATAAAAGATATGCATTGTCCTTCACCCTACCAAACCACAACTTAGCTTTGACTTGTCAAGAAGAAATCGGTCATCTCCCCTGACAGCCATCAACTTTATGACTATTTCCACTTACATACTCAATATGGCTTCATAATTTCTTCTATGTAGACCTCCATATTTTAAATTCACATTTAA